>NW_017257489.1:384293-469675 GCF_001594055.1 Mycetomoellerius zeteki
GTATATGTATAATGCGCTTTGTTGAAATGACTTATCCAAATTACAGTTGATCGAAAGTCTTTACATATTCTCCGTAATCTCCGCTGTAAGCACTTTCCAGAATGGGAAACAAGGCCAAAGCATACACCGCAAGAAGATGATCATGCTCGAGAGTGTCGTGAATACCGGGGTCCGTTTTACAGGGAGGTTATAGCTGATGTACACGACATACGGTACTAAACGTCGTGCTGGAGCCGTGGCCACGATGCTTTACATACGAGCTCGCAAGAGTGGCGCGGTAAAAGTAACCGCGAAAGGGAGAGAGGATCATGGGGGGAAAGCTCGCACAAAGCTACCAACCCGAAGAACTCTATAGAACCGTCACTCACTGTTGCCTGAAGAGTCGGCAGTGAGAGGCAATGTCTCCCTTCTTCTTCTTCTTCTTCTTCTTCTTCTTCTTCTTCTCCTTCTTCTTCTTCCTTCTCCACCTCCTCTACTCCGTTCGTCTCTTGCCACTTTTCTCGCTTCTTCACCGCGTCCTGCCGTCTACTTCGACCTCCTTGCCATTTTTTCTCGTGTTCGCCGCACGACGAGGTGCGACGGCCACGTCGAGGTTGATTTTCTATGAGAATAGCGGCGAATATCGAGACCCCGACAGACTTGTCGACAGACGTACGTTCGGTCGATAGACGCACCCGCGCGCGTGTGAAACGACCGGTTCTCCATCGATAATCGCGCGAACGTGAGCGCGAGAATCTTGTAGATGACTATTTGATCCTGCCAAAGGGGACATAATCTTTCATCTCACGTTTATCATCGTTCTAATCAAACGCGACGTTCAACGATAGAGACAGATGTTTACTATATACGGAATAAGTCTGATAAAAAGTCACGTTTTTTCCGAAAACTTAGATAAGGGAAAGCCTATTATCAAAAGCACCTATTATCAAAATTGTAAGATGAGAGAGAGAGAGAGAGAGAGAGAGAGAGAGAGAGAGAGAGAGAGAGTAGGGGGACATACTTTGATAACCTTCAGTAATCTTAAATGTCCTTGATTGTTTTACTACCAATAAAAAACATTTTTTTAACAGGAAAGGGTATTTTTGAGTCATCAATAATACTCAATGAATTAAATATTTTTGTATTATTTGAGAGTATTTGTAAATTATTTTCGAACAAAAAAAAGTGGTAAACTTTTTATGAAATGCACCCTATAGGTATATATAATAAAAACAAGAACGCAGATTTAAAATAGGTCAATAAAATCCAAAAATTTAAATTAAAAAAGAGAGAATATATAAATTAATCTACCCCAATAATAGTTAACAAAATTATCAATAAAATTAAAATATATTGTTATTAAAAATGGCCTTTGCTGATTCTCACAGCGTTTTCCTTCGAAGTATCTCAAATCGGTACGCCACAACGACCGCCCGTTTCTGGAGGAACCAGTATGGACCTCCTCTTAACCTTTGCTCTCTCGGGGTGCGTGTTTTCGCTGCGGACCAGCAAGCCGTAAGGCAAGTCGAACAGGGCCCCCGGCGGGTCGCTGCCCGGTAATTGCGATGAGATATGGCGGCCACTTCTCATTAAAATAGTTTAATATATATTTGTCAAGCTATCGCTGCGACGTACGTTCCGCCATTCGTTATCATCTTTCGCTCCAGTCCCCGCGTTCGTGTGGAAGGAGAATCGTCATGAGGGGGACGATGGGAAAGAGCGCGAGGTTTATTTTTCGCGAATTCGGCATTCGGTTAATGGCGTCCGTTTGTCTCGTTGTCACCGGTTGCGGCGGCTCGCAGAAATTCAGATACAAACGTGGCCGCACACGCACTAAGATCGCAGACGGATATGTTTTGTCCATTGAAAGCCGAAATGTTAACGGATTTTATCCAAATTTAACAAGTACAGTAATCAAACTATCAGCTAATATTTGCAATAATTAATATTAATTAATTATGTAAGTAGAATGTTGGTCTTAGCTATTTTATTGTACATCGGCTCCTCTTATTAAGGTAAAACACGAAGAACACGAAGATCGCTCCGTCAAGGGCGCGGCATAAGGGCGAAACAGGAAGAGACAGAGACGGATAGCCCGAGGTCTTCAATTCTCAAGAGAGGGGCCAGTTTATTATTATTCGGCAACCGCCCACGCGCAGATCGATCTCCTCGTGTCCCAACTGGCTGCCCGGTCCCAACGCGCCAACAGCATTGGATTCCGCGTTCCGCAAGGAGACTCTTCCGCACCTCCCCGCAGAGACTCCAGCCGGCCACGTTCGGGACCTCTATCTCTTCGTCTTCCGCGAGTGGGCCTCCTCCGCGAGCAGCAAACTCCTCACTCTCCCTCCCTCTCTCTCTCTTTTTCTCTCGTAGAAGGAACCCAGCTCTCTGAGAGCGAGAGCGCGCTGCAACGCCACCGGCGGGACTCTCCAACGGGTTAAGAGAAAGGTCGTCGATTAAGATAGCTGTCCGCTCTCCGCGCTGTGTGTCTTCTATAGTCTCCTGCTTGAACCTCTAGAACCCCTCCTCGCTTTCGAACCTGCCGTCGACGTTTCTCTCGCGTGGCCCATCTCAATAGAGTACGATCTGCGGACCGGTCCGACGACACTGCGGTGGCTAACTCGCGTTCTTTTCTGCGTTCTTCAACCTCTGCCTCTTCCTCTTTCATCTCCCTAAGCCGGTCGATGTGTAAGCCTGCAGGAATTGTGACGTGACTACCGGATCCGGATCTTTCTCGCAACTTCGACTAGATAATCTAGCTTCGTGTGTGACTAGCAAACGTATTTTCCGCGAAAATTGACCATCACGAGAGTAGGTAATAACTTCATTGCGAGTATAACGTCTCGATGAAATGAGACTTAATAGAGCAAAATCGCAATTCTCGCCCGTAATACGCGATATCGTCGGAGCTGTTACGCGAATGGTTGAGCCCGATAAAAAAAAAAGAAACAGCCGGATAAACGAGATCGCAATAACCGATACACCTATCCTCGTATTAAAGAATACCCTTGCGCCTTGTACGCCCGTCCGCGATATTATTGATCCTGCGCACGCAATCGTTCGTATCCCATTGCGATTTAATTGATCGTGCCGATTAATAATCGCGTCTCCGCATAGCCGCACTCCCTTCCGCACTAAAAGTTAGCTCTCTCTTCCCTTCCCTCCCTCTCTCTTTCTCTCTCTCTCGCTCTCCTTTTATCTTTCTTCTCTCTCTGATCCTGCCGATCTTCCCTACGCCGCCAAACGCGAAAGTGTCTCTCTCTCTTTCTACATCGACCTGGCACCTAATATAGCGAAACGAATTTATAACAGTCGATGAGTAACGTCGCGTATTTTATATTTCTGGGCTCGCCTGCTCGAGTAATCGAGCACGTATCGCGCACGTTTCCGATCGCACGCACACGCGTTTCAACGGTTCTGGTTGCGTGTGCGCATATACACTGTCGCGTAATAGTTCGTCGTAATAACAACGCGTTTGTAATCGATATTTCACATTAGCCCACTATACAGAAAAATATCATTCTATTGCTAAGAAAACTGATTACTTAATTTACTTGCTTTCTTTTAAGTAACATGGAAAAAAAAATGTTTCTGGTTTACAGCTAATTCTGATTAGCTGAAATTGCATTAGCTACTGTAGCTATGAATTTGCTAATACATACAAAGAATTTGCTACTGTAGCTAATATAAGGACGTGATAGCAAAATATGCATGTCTGTTACAGATCGATTTATTTAGCAATATGAAGTTAGTTGTCACAATTATCGGATATATCCGTGTAAAAGAAAATTGTCTCTATCACAGTTAAATATGGTTTGCTGAAACTGTACTTGCTACCAAATTGTCTGTTACACAGGTTTGCTGCAATGATCAATATATCGACATAATAGCAAAATGCTTGTCTGTTACAATGATAATATTTAGGTCTCACAGCTAATGGAAATTAGACCTCGCAGATGTGACGTTAGGTGTCCATATAATGCTACTGAATTTAGCTGTCATACCTAATTTTTAGCTGTAGCAGCTAATCTTTTTTTTCCGTGAATGGTTTTTTTTACAAAGAATATTTTCTTGATAATAATCTTAAAATATATCTACTTAAATTACAAATTTTAGAAAAATTCATTAAGTACTCAAATCTAGATTTTTTTCTTTTAAAGATATTAGAAAATTGATCGAAGAAACGAGTTTATATAATAAGCAAATCGAATTTGTTTTAATTTAATAATCTTGATAGAAATATTAAACTTACCAGGAGATTCAGAATATATTTTAGATAAATTTAATGCTTGTGATAAACTCTTCTGATAAATGAGGATATATGAATTTTTGAAACAAGTAATTATTATTCGAGTACACATTTTTCTGTGTGTCATCGCGTAAATATTTTTCTATGTGTCATCTCTGTGAGCTCGTATCAATAATGTCAATAATATTATTAATACGAGTACAACACTGATGTTCCAGAGGTCTAATTTACATAATTAATCCGTATCGTGATATCTTAAAGAGGAAAACTATTGAAAAAATTACATAAAATCGAAGAAATATCAATGAAAAAGGATAGAATGTTAAGTACAAGGATACATAAACATTTAAATGAATATTCAAATAACTCTCGATCCCATGATCGAGCAATTCAAGGGAATCGACGCGAGTGCGTCCCGCGTAGAAACCGCCTCGGGCGCCTATAACGCAGCCACTCGCTCGCCTATAACGCAGCCACTCGAGTTCATCGACGAGTAGAACGGCGACTGAGAATCTGCGAGATTAATGGGACCGCGAGAAACCTGATTCGCATTTTTGTTGTCGGTACACCAGACCCACGGAGTCTTGCTCCCGCCGCGAATCACGGTTTAGCCTCGCGACGTCGTTCGCACAGCAGTAACGAACAGCACGATGCGTTTACCCTTTGGAAAAAATACAGAACGATGGGGCCATCTCGATGTTTCTGTCGGCGAAATGAATTTATCTCAAGGTGGACCAAATCGCTTCATTGAGACACTCGTTATAAGCGTGACTCCGTTGATACGTACAGTATTTTATCATCATGGAAAATTGAGGAGGGCCGTCATATCTCCCCCTTACATATCCCTCCTACTTTGCTGTAATTAATTAAACACATGCAGGATCGCGCGTGATTTTTTATTCTCGTTTTATTGAAGTAAAAACAAGACGCGCCTCTTTGCCTTTGCTCCTTCAAGCTTCAGGCGCGAAAGCAACTTCGCAAATCGATTGGTCGTTATATTCCCCCGACTATGTTAATGTTCATCTCTTTCTGCGCTGCACGCGATACAAATTGTTATTTATTGAATTCGAATCGAGATCGATATTTGTTGAGATAGTAACGTTAGAATAAGTACAAGTATATGCATATACGGCATGAACGATTTTGCCGAAGTATAAAAATTGAGCTGGATACAGATCTGAAAATAATTTTGTTGGATTTATCATAATTAATCATAATTATGTAGAACGCTCAAACATAATATGCAATGCTATAAAAAATTTTGACAGTCTAGCAGTCAACTTGAGAGTTCTATATATATAGTTATTTTAATCGTCTAACAAAATTATTTTCAGATTTGTATCTAGCCAAATTTTTAAATACTTTAGCAAAATTGTTCTTTTCGTGTACATGAGACAATTCAAAATGTCAAATTATATCCAATAAGAGTTATTTTTAATCATTTCTATAAGTTACTAACTACCGCTTCTACTCAATATATCGTTAATTTAACTAAAATAATAGAGTTAATTAATTTAACTCAAGGAAATGTATTAAATTTGATTCAAATTTATTATTTATTAATATGGATGTTATTTACTTGAAACTAATTATAGAAATAGATTAATTTACATTTTGACATATATAGAAGTTAAAAATAACAAAATTTTATTTAACTCAAGAAATTGAGTTGTTATTGCTCCTTTGATAACTAATAGTGTACTTGCTGCACGTCTTGATCAACGATTCTCCTCTTTGGATACAAAAGGCTATAGCTGTGTTCGAATTATGGACGAAAAAAGCGAGAAAGTTTCGACCAGGATGACAACTTAATAGATTACCAAGCCATTCAGCCTAATTTGCTGGCCCTTATTATCAGAGCACATCTCGAAACCGCTACGCGATAATATTCTCTTAATTCGTACTCATAGGCGTTAATGACGTTAATCTTGTCGACGGACGAAATCGTGATTAACAGCGCTACTCGACCAGATTCGTTGGATGCCAGTGCCCTTTTCGATCGTCTTCCATCGTCCCGATCTGCTCGACTCGCGAGGCCCTCGGCCTGATTCGCGGCTCCCTTTATCCTTACTCGCATCCAGTTGATATCTCGGGGAATCATATTCGGCATGAAGACGTAATGACGATCATTCGTCTTTGCATGGGGTAATTACTCGTTATTCTCGTTAATATTATCATGTTCATCCCCCACGCGTCATAACGAAGACACAGTTCGAGAGTTCTCTACGAAAGTACAATAAAATGCTCGTGGGATTTGCCTCTATCTGTAATTACCAAAAGCTGCTAACATCGTTAACCCTTAACTATTTTCGTGAAAAAAACGTTATACTTTTAACGTCATGGGTTCATTGGATCCTTATTTTTCAAAGGCTAATAAAATGAAACCCATTAATTTTGAAAACAATTTCAGCTTTTTTATGTTTGGACCCTTATTTATCTATTTTTGATCAAAACTAACAACAGGGATTAATAATCTTGATCTTTATTTAAAATTTATTAAAGTATAGTTAATAAACTTTCTACTAACTGTAAGTAAAATTTGATTCGAGTCCGATAGATCGCGAGTCATTGTTTTATCTATACATCACACTGCATGTCTGCGAACAACAAAAAAAATCAAGCGGCGTTTGACAGACGTCTTAATATATCGTTACGTGCGTGACTTACGGTAAAAAAAACTTTCTCGTAACACCGTCAGCCGATGTACGATGAGACACTGACGCATCGTAAATATTCCCGCGTGAATTATATGTGGACGATGATATCGGTCGCTTGATGATTTCGATGAAGATCGACGTGTCGCCAAGTTCGACGTCGAATAGAACGACCGACACGGCGGAAATCGCGCGGCGAGGATCGGAACGATCCCGCCCGGCTTACGGTACCACGCACGTATACGAATAACCGCCTTCTCGGATATATTACGATGTATGTATTAGCATAATTATTGGTTGCTCGCTATCAGTGCCGGCGGGCTGGCGTTCACCGATTTATGATTTCATCGCCGTATGTGCCGCGCGCCGAGAGTACGTCGACCAAGTTCGAGAGCACGAGCCTGGTGCACGTCCATTGTCGTTTCTTGTCTTCTTTCGTTTCTTGTCTTCTTTCGTTTAGCAATCTCGGCGTCTCTGGCATAGCGAAAACTTACCTTACAAGCTTACCAATACTGCCAGCATACACCTACTTCATTTACAACGGATTTTATTCGATCAGACGAATTATCCTGCGCCATTTAAGTGATGCGATCACGTTTCCAATCGTCACTTAATTTTCGTTTTACGAACTTCATTTTACATCGTAAATCGTAAATTCATTTTATAGTAAATTAAACGCAAATGGGATACCTGTATTTGATTAAAGAGGAGTTAATTATTCTCCTTGGCGAAGGACGGTTGATCATGAATTACGTAATTAAGGATTAGTATACGAAGGCGATCTTATAATATCCTCTATTTACGCTATATTTCCTCAATAATCAGCTCATACTTGTATTCGATTATTTATACGTCGATCGATAGCGGTTCGAGAAACGTTCGATCCCTAAGGATATAGCTTCTCTTCTTTACCCTGCTCTCAAGCCTCTATTCTGCTCTTTCTCCGCTTTCTCTTTCTTTCTCTTAACTTGTTCGATCTCTTCGCTTGCCCTCTCATTCCCGCGGTGCAATCCGGTCCTTAAGTGGCAGGTGCTTAAGATTCCCCGCGATCGCGCGAAGAGAACCAGTCGCGCTGCATTCGGATCGCATTCAATTCGTTCTCTTCCTCCTCGGATATCTTCCTTCAGGCCTCCTTTTCCTCTCTACCGATTTTACAGGCGCGGTATTAAACGTCCATGAAAATATATATTCGTCTACGATAAACGCGAGTCCATGAATTTACGATACCGCTAACGATTTAACGAGCTCCGACAAAAAAGATATTTGATTAAGACACAGGAAATAGAAATTATCCCAATTAATTTCAACGAATTTAATGTTTATTTTCGGATTCGTCAGAGCGTTTAATTATTCTAAGAATCGTGCCGTCATCTTTCACGCGGAATTCCAGATGGTAATCAATCTCGGGATAGTGATGGCATCGATTTGATTAAAGAGAAAAAGAAAGAGAGAGAGAGAGAGAGAGAGAGAGAGAGAGAGATAAAGATTTTGTTGCTCACCTCCAGATTCCGAACAAAATCATTTCATATCAATCTAGGAACGTTTCGGGTATCCGTTATCGCCGACGGCATCTTATATCTATGAAACCTACTAACGACAGTAGAGAGAAAAATAATTTGTCACTTCACAAGATCCAGCGGGGAGTCTCTGCCTATATCGTTTACTATTTCGTTTCTCACTCTATAACGTCATTCTCGCGCATGTCGGAACTGTGGCGGCTCGAGACTTCGTGTTCATCGTGTCACGCTAGGCCCGCGTAAGATATATTTCTTAATACCATCGCGGGAGAAGAGGAACAGATATAGAGTGTATGAGAATCGTGTATGTCGATCGATCATGCGTCGTACTGACGTCAAGATGTTGCGATCATCCAAATGATATCAATCTGAGAGACCTATCTGTTTTATCAGAAAATAATGCACTTTGCTTTCGAACAAAACGTATGTTGCAAGTATCTCTTTCTCTTGGTAGTACATATACAAAGCGGAGCTTATGAGAACTAAAGTGCCTTCTATTTCAAGACGGCCAATTCGGCTTTTTCTTTCATTAGCGCGTTCCCATCGCGCACCCTCTCAATTATCGCGAGACCCAGTTTTTCAGTGGACGCATCGGAGCTCGGAGCGTATGGGGCGAGATTAGTTCTAGTCGTAACCATCCGCTACCCAGCAGCTTCTTGCCATCCGCCGACAATCGGAGTTAATTAGGCGAATGGCGAAAAGCAAAGCGTACGAGAGTAGTGCCCGCAATAAGAGCAAAGAGCGAGGAACGTCGTCGAGATCGAATCGCGAAAGAATGCGCGCGTTATATTAGCGAGTGCGATACATTATCTCATTGTCTTTCAGTTTTTGTCATGAAAGTATGCGTTCACAATATGGCCTAAGTGTTTAATATCACACACACATTATAATATTATCAAGTATTCAATATACTCTCTGAATCAATTATACGCTAAAACAAAATTAGCTAGATTAGGGATTCCACGTCTCATACAAATGTCAATGATTTATCCATTGATTCAGATTTAGACAGTAAAAACTACAAGCACTATCGTAAATAAGCAACGCTAATAATATTAATATATTTGAGATAATTGCAAATATATATCACGAAATCGTATTTCCAAACGTTTTATTTCAGTATTATATTTTTATCGACTTTTGTTTTTCAAAATTAAAACGTTTGCAACTCAAAGTGACACATTAGAAGACTCAGAGTTTTCAATTTACGATCAGACACTTAAATGTTGCAAACTCTGAACTTTTCTTTTCTTTTTCGACAGATATTCATCTAACTGTTTGGTGAAGAACATTAAAATTGCGCGTGTTCGTAACAAGATAATGCCGTAACTGTTACATAGCTACAGGTGTGAGCCTCGCCCGATACAAGTGCATAACGGGGAAAGGAAGGAGGGAGAAGGCTATAGGTGGCGAAAGGGAAACGAAGAGGAAGAAAACGGGTGAAGAAAGAGAGATGGGAACGGCTGCGTCTCCTCTTTCTCTTTTCTTCGCTCTTTCTAGTTCCCTCCAGCTTCTTCCTCTGCCTCCTTCTTTCTTTCTCCCTGTCCTCTGTATATGTGTGTGAAATATAGGTTGATATCGCGATAAATAATGAGGTGGCCTTCGTGGTGATGCCCGGGGCTGCCGCTACTGTGCTTCCACGATGTGCTCCCCCTCGTCTTGTCGAGCAAAACGCTCGCCTTGCGCTTGGTACGCCTCAACATAGCCGGGTCGGTTCTCCTCCAAACGTCCCACGTAGAGCTGGTGCGCCTACATGCTGAAGATATATATTTAAGTTTCAACGACAGGATAATCTCGCGAATCAAGACGCACCACCGTTTAGCAGGCTTCCCTCTGACATCGCAGAGATCCACACGAATTTCTTGCAAAATTGCAAAGCGATCAGTTTTCTATTTGATCTTTGCGAGATTAAAATCCTTGCGTTGGAGCAGTTGGAGCCGACTTATATATACGCGATTTACGCACTCGACTTTACCTCCATCCCGGCTCGCTGTCGACCAGGGGTCGAGGCGTGAGTTATATCATCGAATCGCACGTCGTTACACGCGCGCGCACCACGGCCGATCTCACGCGGACCGTACCTAATTATCGGCGGGCGGTCGAGTGTGAGCGCGCACCGCACACGGCGCGGCCGTAATGGAACGGGACGATCTATTTGTTGAGGAGGCACCGTGTCGGGAGATCTGTGATCCATGTCCCTCTCGGGGATATTCTCTCCCTCCACGAGGGACACGCCGCGGATCCCCGTTTCTCGATCGAAGTCCAGGTCCAAGTCCGTGAGGACGGCGAAGCGAGTCGAGACTTGCGTACGACGTTTTTCTGGAAGCCAATGAATTCGCCATTTGCGACTTGATTAGTGGTGTCCGGCTTTGATGTCCGTCGGCCGTTCCGTCCAGATTCCGGTTAATAATGCACGAGATTCGCCCCATCAGGTTATTTCCTGGGAATCAATTATGCGGGGCAAGTTTATGCGGCGAAGCGATCCTCGGAAGATTCCCCGCCCGTCTTCGATTTCTTAACGCTGAATTTTTTTTACTCAAGACACAATTAGTAAATCAGTCCCCATTTATTAACAAGAATGAAATGCCTAAGGACTTATTATCCAAATAAAATAATATGCTCTGAATGAATTAAGGTAAACGTCTTAATGACCGGACATGTATCTATGCCCGGACACTTTTACACAAAATTTATTATTATTAATCTCTCTCTCTCAAATGCTTTTTTTATTACAATATTATGATTTAATTGTATTTAAATAATACAATTTAATTATAATATTATATTATATTTAAAAAACCATTTGAAATTAAAAATAATATTAACAAATACACAATATATATATATGTATTATATATAATATATATAAGTTTTATATGAAATGTCCGGACATAGGTATATGTTCGGTTACTGGAACGTTTATCTTAAGTATTATGAAACCTTCGGAAGAATGGCAGCGAATTTACGATACGCATTCTTAATTGGTTTAATCGTCGTCGTGTTTCGTCACTCTCAATTTAAATAACATGCTTAATTTCCTGACGCCCAATTAGGACATAATTGCGCGTAGCGCCGCGAGATTTTGCTGATTGCTACCCACGATCGTCGGCAGATTAATGTAACTGGTATTTAGCGGTGGGAAACTACTTGCGTAGTGCACTATGCACGATCTTAACGTCTCTTCGTTCTGGAAATGACAATTTTTCACTCCGTAGGCGCGATCGGATCATTACTTCGAACTAATAGAACGTTTTAATAATAATGAATGTGAGAGAAAGAAGGAGAAAGTACTCAACCGAGTTGTATTACGTGTAACAATCGTTACACGCGTACAGTACAGCCAAGAGAGTAATCGTACAATATCTAATTATCGGCAGGTGGTCGTATAAAAGGATCGCACGCGCTTTTACGACTAATGGAGCGAAACAATCTATTTGTTGCAGCCACAGAGAGATAAATACGTAGCTCGTATCCGTGCGCAATTAATCGAGATGTGGGACGTGGGATCTCATCTCGATCTTTTTTTTTCTTATTATTTTTACCTACAGACGTGTCCCGCGAAAGTACGGTATCTGACAAGGCGACGATAACGAAAACGAGACACCTAATTTACTCAGCCGGCATATCCGAAAGTATTCGACTGGCAACATTATCCGACTGGTCTCGTTACGGATACTCGTTTACTCACGCGTTGAAATCTATCAAGTCGGCGCATCAACGCGATGCGACATACTGACAATCAGTTTCGATACATATCACTCTGAAATTCACTTGCGAATCGTGTGTACGAGCGCTTCTCTAATGCAGCAAGAGACAATCTATTACATATCTATTATGTTACCACATACTTGTCACCTTTCACCAGTAGGGAAAAATTGAAATAAATTCAGTAGAAATATTTAAAGGATGGATCTCTCTATGAAAAATACTATTTTTGAAATAAATATTTTGCATATAAATGTAAAAAGATAAATAGTATATACTATTTATATTAACATTTACTTGAAATAAAATACTTGTTTGACATTTCGACATTTCATGGTTAAATAAATTCTATTTTCTATTTCAACTATGTATTTTCTCCAACACATCCTTTCACCATGTCTGAAGTTCTCGAGATCCGCATCACGTTACGTCTCTCTTCAGCAAACAGCTCATATCGTACGATAACTATGCGTTGAAACAATCATCGCTCATTGTCAAGAATGATGCAGTATCGCGCGTGACGATTGTTTCTCAGCAGGATATCGAAGTAACAAATCCATCGAGTAAAGTATTCTGCACTATGATCCAATCGAGTATACGAAGTCTACATCTTCCATCCGACTTGTATAAAGATACCGCGGGATATCACATTTCATTCTGTTCCCCGTCTCTTTTTACTTCAATTAAAAGCTTCACATTCATGTGAGCATCAATCTTTTTAAAATGAAACATCTCAAATTTTCCCACGTTTTAACAATTCGTTACAAACATACCTCGGATTCTTCGACGATTAAACGAAGTCCATGGAAAATGATTAACATCGTTTAGTCGGTCATTACACGACGACAGTACTTTTTTTCTCTGTCCATGACAAATATCTGCGAATGATTAAATCTACGCTTTTGCGGTAGGTACAGTAACGAAACCGACGGCCGTAGAGGTGTCGTGGACACGTTTAGATTTATAGCGCTTTTGTGTGTGTGTGTGTGTGTGTGTGTGTGTGGGTGTGTGTGTGTGTGTGGGTGTGTGTGTGTGTGTGGGTGTGTGTGTGTGTGTGGGTGTGTGTGTGTGTGTGGGTGTGTGTGTGTGTGTGGGTGTGTGTGTGTGTGTGGGTGTGTGTGTGTGTGTGGGTGTGTGTGTGTGTGTGGGTGTGTGTGTGTGTGTGGGTGTGTGTGTGTGTGTGGGTGTGTGTGTGTGTGTGGGTGTGTGTGTGTGTGTGGGTGTGTGTGTGTGTGTGGGTGTGTGTGTGTGTGTGGGTGTGTGTGTGTGTGTGGGTGTGTGTGTGTGTGTGGGTGTGTGTGTGTGTGTGGGTGTGTGTGTGTGTGTGGGTGTGTGTGTGTGTGTGGGTGTGTGTGTGTGTGTGGGTGTGTGTGTGTGTGTGGGTGTGTGTGTGTGTGTGGGTGTGTGTGTGTGTGTGTGTGTGTGTGTGGATCCCAACTGCGCATTCAAATGCAATTATATTGAGCGCCGAGCGGTGTAACATGCGCGACGCGCCACGCCGTGCGTTCATAAATTGACAGGACGTCGCGCGTTCCTGTTCCGAACCTGTTTCACGCTTATTTCACGCGGAACCGAGAGGAATACAGCGCGCGTGTCCTCCGAGAAGAAGTGGCGTTACGAGAGATTGGTTTCGATTTCTTCACATATATAAGAAGCACGTCCCGGAAAACGCGCGAAACATTGCTGCAACGTTCTTTTAATAAACTTGCCTTATAGTGTGATATATATTTAAATCAATATCGCGCCAATAAAACAGAAGCCGCAGCAGGTTGGTCTAGTCCATTTCTATGCACTTTGCAACTTCGTTTCTATGAAGATCAAGACTCGCTATCGCCCGTCACTATCGGCGACTTTATAACAAATGACATTCCAGTCGTCATAACTTTGTAACTTCAATTCAATCTACGACTTTTACATTCGGAACCAGACGTTTCAGTTTCCTCCTCGATATTCTGATGGCTCGTTCTCGATAGTTTCACCTTGAATACATTACTCGTCAATGGAATTGGCATATTGATCTGCAATATGCAATAACGAATTGCATTTGCAACTTGTTGTTTAATGCGTTGTTAAATAATATGTCGCTTATTTGAAATAAAAATAAAATTTTTGTAGTACTGAATTTCAAATTTATTTCGATATAAGAATATTGCTCTTAAATCTAAATTAAAGGATAATCACGGATTATCACAGTCCCAAGTATGCCACTGATAATCGGTGAATTCACAGTGAAGTTCAACTAAAATATCTATAAAACGTGGAATCCCTAACTTAGCTAACCTTGCTTTAGTATATAAATTCAATATATAATATATAATATTGGAAATGACGTGCAAATATCGATATTTTAATTATATACGTAGAAAAATTCTATTGCTGAGAAAAGTGATTACTCAATTTATTTTCTTCCTTTTAAGTAACGGTTATCTTTAACAAAGAATATTTTCTTAAATATTATAAAATTGATCAAAGAAATGAATTTTTCATAATAAGCAAATCGAATTTGTTTTAATTTAATAAACTTGATTGAAGTATATGGTATATTATAAACTTACTAGAGGATTCCAAAATATATTTTGAATAAATTTAATGCTTGTGATGAACTCTTATGATAGATTTGCGGGTATATAAACTTTCAAAATATTTAAAACAATTATTACTTGCGTATTTTTCTGTGTGTATAATGCTTTAATTATAAATATAACTTCTTTCTTTTCCAGTTGAATTTCATTGATTACGTAGTGGCATACTTAGGATTGATAAACGGATTATTCTCCGATTCGGATTCAAAAAGTGAGTATTTTAATTCGAGCGTCGATTTGAAATCGACGTCGAGTCGTAATTCTCGTTATTTCGAGCGTGTCTGCGTAGGTAGACAGGCGATACGTATCCCGATCGAGTAAAACGACGCCGCGAACGCGCTAATGCGTCCGATCTGAATTTATGGTTTCTCTCCGACCGCCCTGTATCGCATCCGCTCTCCTCCGGTACGAGAGCGATTAGATTCATGCGTTTCACGCGTTTCCAATTAACACGTTGCATCCCGGGGTCATCGACACTTCGGCGAGAGCGCGACATGGTGCAATTCTCGTTGCTCTTTTTCTTTTCGTCTCCTTCCCGTTGAATCTTTTGTGCTTTTTTACTCACGATTCCAGAAACAGAATTGCACAGCGACGCTAAAGCAGTCCCTAGATGCTCAATATTATTGTGTAATTATTTTATATAGCCCCCATACAATCAATAATATTACATAATATTAAATATTGTGCAATAATATATCTGAGAGCCTTTTACTTAACATATATTTATGTAAAAAAAAAAACTAATTGCGACTTAAATATTTTTTATTGAAACTTAATATAATGAAAGTAAAGTATTGTAAACAAAGTATAGGGCTCTTATTATAAATATACGTCTTTGTTAATTGCACGTGGTCATTCTTATCAAATAGCGCGTGGTCATTCTTACACAGTAGCTAATCTTTATCATCAAGAAAACGCGTCATTACTATAGACTTTGTATCTTTTTTTTTTTAAGCTAAATCAATGAAACTATTTTTAAAACATATTAGGTGGAGCTATATTGGACGCAACCAACTTGCTGATAATTTAATAAAATTTTATTAAAAACAGAAACTTTACCAAATGCGTATACGGAAAAATAGAAGGAGATTCTACAAAGGTAGATATAAAGGATACAGAGATAATTCAAATAAATACGATAGGATATATTGTTCATGTACGTGAACCGCATGGAATTGGAACGGACGGTACTCGAAACAACGCTTGCAATTTCTACTTGGCAAATCAGAATCACTCTTCGTGTTGTGGCGATTCTTCTTGCTAAAAAAAAAATCTAAGCGCGCGGAAAAATCCGAGAGGCAATGTATCATACATAATGCCCGTGTTATAGCGCAGCGAACTTTTACAAGCGATTCTTCGTAATAGATGCGTCGTAATCGGTCGTAAGCTCGTAACGCGCATACAAATCGCAGTCGATGAAAAACGGGAGTCTATTGACTCCCACAGCATTAATCACTAGAAGAAGAGCGGCCGTCGAGTCTAAGGAGGGCACTTAAAGCGCAGTTTGGATCTCCGGCCGCGTGCCTTTATTCTTGCGGGACATTAAAAAATTAGCAGTTAAGACGCGAGCGAGAGTTTAAACCGATAGCAAAGAACAGAGACAACTTTCGCGTAATTAAATGTAAAATTAACGGAGTCGAATCAGTGATTGGACATAATGGCGATCCTTCGAAGAAAGAAAGAGAGAGAGAGAGAGAGAGAGAGAAACTTGCAGTTCCTTCTCCTCCTCTCCTGTGCTCACCGATGCATATGCGCCATAATTTGGTTGCGATTTATGAGTAATTAATTCGCGATCTCTTGATCCGTTATATCGTCATTTCAATCTTATTCTCCTTTTTATCGCGCGTTTCACTCTCTCTTTCCTTCTCCCTTTTTCTTTCTCGCTTTCTTTCGCTGTCGATCCACATTTCTTTTAGTTTTACGAGTATATGTTCGTTGCATTTGAGCATAATTCTTGAGAGAATCCGAAGATAATAGTTGTAATAACAAGTTATCGCAATTATCATGCGCTACACAATTTAGAATTTAAGTACTCGTAATTTTAATATTTTTTAATTGCAGAATCGCGGATATTATACATATACACCCCGATCCCGATCGTCGTGTTCTTCACTTTCTCCGTGCTACTTAACATCATTTCGTGTACCGACGTCGCCGTTCCAGACTTAACGATCCAATTTCGAGACGCGAGATTGCGAAAATCAACGATTTCGCGTTATAGTGATATTGCCTCATGCCAATAATTTGAAATTCGCGTTGAATTAATTACAGAACGAAACAAATATTGAATTCGTGCTCGGAAAGAACGATTTTGCTAAAATATCTAAAAATGTAGCTAGATAGAGATCTGAAAACAAATTTGATTGGACCATTAAAATAATTATATAGAACGCTCAAACTGATTACTATAATAGAGTGTCACTTTTTGCCTCATCATCATCAACTCATCATGCTTGAATTTCGTATATATAATCATTTTGATGACCCAACAAAATTATTTTCAGTTATATCTATATCTACTTAAATTGTGAGATACTTCAGTAAAATCGTTTTTTCCATGTACCTATACAATAATTTCGATACCAAAAATATCAATCACTTCACTTCAGCGTCGATGCTTATTTATTAGAAATTTGTAGATGTGTGATCTAAACTATTCGGTATAGCCATTTAGGCACGAAGGCAATAAAGATCTGTCGACAAGATAAAGTCAAGATTTTTTCCAGCTGATCGTGATAGACGCGGAGGAAGAAGGGAAGCGAGTTAAGTAGACAGAAGGTTACATAAAAAACGTCGAGGAAGTAAATTCTTTTGGTACTCATTTATCCCACGGATTTTCAATTACGTAATATCACCGGGTGTTCTTTGAGGAAGTAATGTATACGTACCAGAAAAAGAAATGAACGAACGCACATTGGAATCTGAATCTTAATTCCGCGCGTTATCCCCGCATTCTCCTAAACGCTAAAACGCTTCCACCCAAAGTCGGGTAGCGTTGAAGGCCGGCGCAATGACCGATGAATCCATCTCACAAGCGTTCGATCTCTCTCACTCGCCCTCGCCCAACTTTGCCGTAAGAATTTCTCTTTATCTCGCTCTCACCTCGGTCGTTATTGATGCCTCCATTTGTGTATCAGAAACGTCGAGCGAAATGAGTAATGTCGCTATTAGCCTCAGCCGAAAATCTTACGTCTCAATGTATCTCGAACCTCGTTATACATTGTACACTTTGCCGCCTTTTCGATCTCGCCCACTGTGACTGATACTACGATCACACTGTGACACGCTATCTTGGTAGAGATATGTATATTTTTACTTGACGGTAATCATATTGCGATAGAAAGAGAATTTAAACGACTCGATATTGAGATTTGCAACGTTAATCTACCTAGAACACTGCTAGTTAATCTCCCTTCGATCTACTCATTATCAGTCAAAATATGTTAAGACACTAATATTTCGTCAGTTATTATCTTATTTTCAGTGTCAATAAAAAAAATCATTTACTCAAATATGAAAAATCTGCGAAAAATATCTGAAAGATCTTTTATATTCTACACATTTTGTGTAGAATATAAAATATAAAAAGTTTATGTATTTTATATTTTAGATACACATTTTATGTAAAATTAAAAAAATCTTAAATTTTCAAATTCATATCTAATTAAATTTTTATACAGATTCTGTATATATAATAGACTTCAGCTTTTCTTCATACACACACACACAAAATTACCATTTCTTCAAATAAAAATATACACAATATATTCTACAGAAGTACTCTGTGTATGTGTGTATGCTTCAGTTTGACTTCAGTTTGCGGTACAAAGGTAAGAGATGGTAAAAAAGATAACTCCGTATCGAAACATATAAAAAAAAATAAAGTTGATGAGGAAGGAAAGGGGTAGAGTAAAAGGATAGAGAATAGAGAGAGAAGAGCACCAGGATATTGTCAGGAGTTACGAACGCATTACCGCGAGCTGGCGAGGTGTCGAGCATGTTTATGCCCCGGATCGCTGGACTCCCGATAGTCCCTAATGGGCCACGACCGCGCTGCGGTAAACTCCGTTCTTCTTCTCCACCATCTCGCACGGAAAAGTTCCCGTCAAGCTTACCCTTTGTCGTTCCACCCATCCGCGCTTGCGATCTACGTACATATTTCGTTCCTCCGGAGAGGTAGGACCGGAACCTTAATTGGTAATGGCACACAGGGCGGACGTCGAGCGAGGCCTTAATTGGGGATAATATAAGGCAAATGTGGAGATACGATTGCGATGAAATTATGGAGGCCCCTACGCGGAAAGAACGTGCTCGAAAGGTTGCTTCTTTTTTTATAATTTTTATAAAAAGGTTTCAATTACGGCGTTAATTGTCACTGATTGTTCTTGGTTTTGGGTGTGCGAGAAACAAGACGTAACAAGAAATGGTAAAAACAAAAGAGACCGAGCAACAGTTTAAAATTAAATTAAAAAATTAAAGAGAAAAATATGGAACTACTATCTTTCTTATTCTGTAATGGAAGAAGATGCGTGTATCTCAGAATTCCTGAAAGAAGAATTCAATGTTACCCGAAAATTTCAGGATTTCGTTCACATATGCAACGATCGAGCACAGTAAGAAAGTCATGCGTGTAAAGTCTGGTGTGTTGCGTGCACATCGCAGCCTATTTGAATTAAATAGGGTAGTGCGCGCCGCGGATAATGCCAGCGACTGTCGGCGGGCCCCGAATTGCCGGGCCACGAAGTGAGATGAGTTTAGCGCCACGGAATAATCATTCCATGCCGATCCCGGCATAATTCCCGGAGCGATTGCCACCGGACGTGATTCGTGGTTGCATTTGCATAAACAGCATCCGCGCTGCAACAGCGGCGGAGGAGGAAGAACGGGGGGATAAACTCTCCTCGTCTCATTACCCGCCGGGAGTGTTAGTGCGCGCGGCTAGGGACCCTCTATTTTTATTTTGCCTCCCTGTCTGCCTCACCACTCTCGTCAATTTCGCCCGTCCTCTTTCAGACTTCGCTCGGAGATATCTGGCTCGAACTGGCAGTCGCGTTGAATACAGGAAAGCGACGACTTAAGACGGGGGCAACATTACGTCGTGCGGGAGATCGGATGAAAATGAATGAGGCGAAGCGGTTTCTGCGGTGAATATATTATGCGGCGCGAGAAGAGTGCACTTAATAATGCAGCTGATAAATACGTACAGACAGAGCGCTTTAGAGTTATCGACTAAGCCACCTAATTTTTACGTACGTATCAATAAACAATCCCGCCTTTCAAGGGAGATGTTCGCGAGGAGTTGAAAAACGCTAAAGGCTAAATGAAACATATCTCATTGAGTGAAACGTCGAGATGTATATGTGGATTAATAACGATCGTTTCGAGACACCCCCGGGGATAAGACGACGCGGGATCGTCGCGAGAGCTAATTACGAATGCACCCGGGTTCCACTCGTAACACCGTACAAATTAGGGTAAAGGTAAAAATCGAATGTGCGGCGAGAGCGGACTCGTAGAAGTCGGGGATCCAGGCGAAATTCGCGGCGAATACCGCGGAACGAAGGATATAGGCAGAGGGAATAAATAAAGAGACTGTGTAGAAAGACTTCCTCCGCGGAAAAAGAGGGAGGGAGAGAGGAGACAGAAGAGAATGACGAAGCGAGTAGATGCGTGGCGTATGTGCGCGCAAGAAGGAAGGAATGAGCGGTACGGTTATCAGCAGGTAAGTGCCCTCCCGTGTCGAGATAACACCGACACCATGGGCGACAACATCATCCACGCCGGCGAATCGAACAAACGTAATCCCCGGCGCGTCACTAGATAACAACCGGTAGATAGATCCGTCCCACTTCCACTCAACGCAGCTTCCTCTCTTTAGCGCTTTCTCTCTCTCTCTCTCTCTCTCTCTCGCCGTCTGCACATACATCGGCGCCAAGAAGGATTCACCGAAAGCGACGGGAGTAAAGAGGTGCGCGACGAAAGGAACGAAGAGTAAATTGACACGTCATCTCTCTTGAGTAGCAAGCGCCCGATTGCCGACAAAAGAAAGCGGATCCCGATCCATGACCCGATACGCTCTCGGTGATCTACGCGGTAGCAGGGAAAAAAGGGTGGAGTAAGGCCGGGTACAATGTTCAGTCAAAAGTCAAACATTTCGCGATTTCTGATACACATTTATATCCGGGAAAGAGAGTTATAGGCCAGTAGTATTCATAGACGATTTTTATATTTGAGACTGTCTTAGTTTTAAAATATGCTAAGACAATCAGAGAGTTGTACAAGTCAGTTTTATAATAAGAACAGACTGTATCTGATATTCATAGTCTGTTCTTGTTTCAAGATTGTCTTAAGTATCTTAAGATGCTAATGCGACCCGCTGATTAGTTCGTGACATCTCAAGACTGTATTTAAGATAAAAATAGCCTTAAATATAAAAATCAACTGAATGCCGGCCATATAAGCTCTATTTATTTGCTCCAATAAGATATACTTCGTTAGCGTATATAAGTGTAGATTCATAATAAACCGATGTATTTATAGCGAACATTAATTTCTGAATGAATAATATAATATGCGGTCATCTAAACGGGTCACACCTATTATCGTAATCAAATAACTATGTGTATGTTCTGATGTTCTCTAACGAATAGATATGATGAGCGAATCGCGCGACCGTAGATATCTCCGTTAGAAAGAGATCCATCATCGTCCAGACATGGATCCCGTCCTGATAACTACCGTATAATATATTAATTTACTCTCGAAGCAACACTTCACGGTTGAAAAAACGCCGAAGAGAGGAGCCTCTGAACGATTTCGAAGCGGCGACACGCGCTCTGATCCTAAGGAGAAGAAGAGTATCGATTCGAGGCACGCAGGTCTTTCTTTATCTGTAGAAGTTTCTTTCTAATCGTCAAATCACCGACACGCATGTGCGCGACACGTGTGTGCGTAGATCCGTCGAGCATCTACGACGTGGTACGACATACATGTGAGTGCATCGGACTCGAAAGAGTCAGGACTGTGCATCCTCTCTCCTTGGACTCCTATCAAACGGACCCATCGCTTTCCGTTCGCGCCGGGCCTTGTCCCGTGTCGGTCATTATCGGCACTCATTATATTGGAACCGATCAATCACCTCACGTCTGAACCTCCGCCAGCAACTACCTCCCTTTTTCTCTCTTTCTCTCGCGGAGAGTCGCCAAGTTATCCGGATCCACGTGAAGGCACGGGCACACCCGCGTGCATCAGCGGCACTCATCGTCTCGGAGATACGCCATCGAAAAAAGCCCGGGGAGTTGCGGGCTAATTACAATGTTTCGTAATAATGTTCTGTGCCACGCGGTAGATTGCAAATTATTTGGATACAAAAAAGGCGTACACCTCCGATCCCTGCCCGGCATAATGGTCCGCTCGGCGAGCTTATGGCAGTAAAAAACGCTTTGCGAATATGCTTCCTCGGTCGGCTGAATCCGATCGGTCGAACACGATGATTCCCCCAATGATCTTCATCTCCGTTAAAACTTAATAACGCGGCACAAACGACAGTGATCGGTAGATTGTCATATTTATTAACCTTCTTATTATCAAGTTTTTCTTAATATCATAGTTCGTTTAATGCAGAAAGTTGAAATAAGACTCAAACAGATTCATCAATTTCTTACTGTCTAACTGTACCGAGCATTCAATAAGAGCCACATTTACTGTACATATATGAACAAATTGTAGTCAACAAATGGCCGTGTAATTCAAGTAAATGTTTCTAGCAAAGTATAACCCATAACGCTACGCACTAGAAGTAGAAGCATTATAACATCCGTGACTATTAATTTCAAGTCAAGTACTGTTTCGCGCATTTAGTGCTACTTAATGCAAGTAGATAACATCCGGTTTGCGTCGCGGAACTTGTTAACGTGGACTTCATTGAAGCAAAAAGCGCATCGTACGGGTTTAGCCACGCTACAGCACTGTTGGCGAACTCAACCGACGGTATAATGACTGTGGTATAAATTCATAACGGTGTATCGCACGCAGCAGCAACGTAATTAGAAATTTTTCAATTTGCCCTTGTGCGATAGCCTGCGGCAGAATCGCATTGGAAAACAACAATAAATCGAATGTTTCGTAATTGCTATCTCTATTAATGTCGTTGTCATACATGAAAAGTACAGAAAATACTTCTGTAACGGAATGGAAACTTTTTTTATGTTCCCTTTTGCGTAAACATCGTGACAACGTACGGCAGAATGTAACAATCCCAATGACTTGCGAGACCGTCATCAGTAGCATTGGTTAATGTTGTTTTATGTTAATAAACGGTAAAACAGCGAGGAAACATTTGTGACGCATTTATTTGCGAAAATTTATGGCTGACATTTCAGCAACGCTCGCGATGCGAGAAAGAAAGAGAGAGAGAGAGAGAGAGAGAGAGAGAGAGAGGGAGAGATCGATGAGGCCTTTCATGGAGTTCGCGGAATCGCGAGATTTCTTCTGTAGATCAGAGAAATAAGGAAAATGACGTTTCGAAAGGTGCCGAGGGTGCGGCGAGCGTATAGATCTTATCCGATTATCGTACTAAGAAGACGATCGCGCGTGAAGGCGAAACGAATAACGGCGCTTATCTCGTAAGAGCGATCAATGGCAGTTTAAACCGAAGTAATTCGAATGGGATATTAAATCAAACAAGGATTAATAAATCAAGCGCGTCCATATTAAACGGCCCGGTCGACCCGCGCGTTACATGGTGAATGCAGAAATAAAGGAATGTCGAATATCTATTCAGCAGGGGCGTATATAGGTGTCGGCGAGGGAAAGGGGCGTCGGGGGGATGGGGCACAGCGGCATAACGAGTCCGGGACTGCCCCCGATGGCCGAGCGGTTGATTAGCAATTTTAAAAGCAATAAAAACGATTCATAATTCGTTGGCAGAAAAAGCGGCCGCGCTAATGAGAAACTGCCGCACTCGTTTAGTGTGTGTGTGTACATATACATATATACATACATAGATATCTATCTATATATATATCTATATGTATATATATGTAGCCATAGTTGACTACCTGCGTGTTATGGTGTGCACCACGCTTTGGAGAATCCGGACGATTCTTTTCTTTCCTCCACGCGTTACGAGGCTCCTGCCGAAAACCTTCAAACCTTCCACCGGAACTTGACGTACGATGAGATTTCAGTATAATGGATAACGCGTGGGGTAAACCACGGGGCGGTGATTCCAAGCGAGTCGCTAAATTGCAAGGAAATGCTTTGTTACTAGACAGTGATGTACCGCGGACGTTTAATTAACTCTCGGCTTAATAACGATGTTATGATGCGATCGCGTACCGCGAGAAGCGATCACCTGCGTGTGCACGCGTGTATACTTGTGTGCGCGCCCTTCTGCTTTCGGGTAAATTGATATTTTTAATAAACGCGAGAGAGAGAGAGAGAGAGAGTTGCTAATTAGCTTAATTACGCGTT
Organism: Mycetomoellerius zeteki; assembly: GCF_001594055.1. Taxonomy (NCBI): domain Eukaryota; kingdom Metazoa; phylum Arthropoda; class Insecta; order Hymenoptera; family Formicidae; genus Mycetomoellerius; species Mycetomoellerius zeteki. The sequence goes on from NW_017257489.1 coordinate 408,454, forward strand.
ACTACTGTGTGCACTCTATCCCGACGCGCGATATGAGTACGTGTGCGTATACGCACATACGGGATTTGAAGACGAGATGATCGGACTTGGCCACTTACTGACGCACTCAGAAAGTGCTTCGGTACCGCGATCGATCCCATTTCACGCCTCTTCTCTGTCTTTCTCTCTCACTCTCTTCTCTCATATACGTATCTCAAAAAATATAATAACCGTACTCCATACCCAAACGTTATCACGGACATTAGAGTGTACTCAGGAAAGGGGAGTGACTGAGGCCGGAGTATCCGTGGCGAAGTATCGAAAAAAATAAAAACGGCGCGAAAGGCAGAGAACAGAGCGCGACTGGGGCCTCTCGTATCTCGAGTGCTCCCCCTTTTCTGCGCTGCGGTCGTTATCTGCATAATTAGTTACTCTGAGTGTAGGTATATACGCGCTGGGGGAACAGAAGCGACTCAATCCGTATTGCTCTCTCTTTGCTCTTTTCACACCACGGAAGTTCGCCGAGGAGCCGAGGAAAGATAGGAAGAAAGAAAAGAATCGTCGAGGAACGAAGAGATCCCCCGGAGGCTCGCTCTAAACACGCCCTGTCAGATATTGCGTCTCGATCAGGTAATATTTTTTCACAGCGGATACTGGTAATGGGGACAGCAACGAAAAAGGGAGAGATCAAGATGAAGAGAAATTGGAAGCAGGGAAAATAGTGACAGCGATACATATGGATATACCTAATTCTTCGCCACGGGATAATTATTGTCCAGTAAATTAGTAAAAACTGGCCAATTTCTAGCTAGTGATCAGTTTTTTTCAGATATTTTTCTACTTAGAATGTAAACGAGCACAGATACAGCATGATGCAAATAACGCGCGAAGCCATGATAAGAAAAAAGTGATCACTGTTTGATATTAAACGCATTATCTGATTGTGCTAATTAATTCTCAGGGCAATATGGGGTCTTTAGGCATCATTGATGTGTTAATTGCGAATTTTGGAAATTTTTCGTAAAAAATAAATAAAATACAATCCAACTTATTAAAACGTTGGCAAATGTACTAGAATTTTTTTAGATTTTTATATAATCCGAAACATTAAAAAAATTGCTATTTTTCAAGGCCCTGTATTACTGATGGGAGAGTTAAAATGCCAGCAGAGAGGTAGATATGTATATACACTTTACACTATCGTCCATCAGCACGTTTTAATTCAGAAGTTGCCCGCTTGTTCGCTGCAACGTGCTGCAATTGTTGATGTTACCGATCCCGTGTACCTCATCAGCGATTCCAGAATGAGCGTATAATAAACTACTCGCGTTCTTTCCAACCGAGGAAAATGCACGACAATACTAAAGGTGGGAAAGCCCGGCGAACGAACGCCGATTGCATAATTTACTTAACATTTGCATTGAGATCTTTTGAGAATCTCATAATTCACCTCCATCAACCTTATCGCCCCCGGCTGCGCAATCAATCAATTTAAGAAACTAATTTTATACAAATGCGTAACTGCAAAATCGATCTTTCTACGAATTGTGTCGGAGAATATAAGAGAGAAAGAAATATATTTTATTTCTGTTTCACTATTAATTACCGGAGAGCCTAAAAAAAATCTGGGTGTATACAGCGCGTTACAAAGCAGACTTGCGCCGGTCGTAAAGTACATACGTGGAGCTAAATTATTCAGGTTGTCATCGATCTTCCCATCAGGTGGCCCGATAAGCATTTCCATCGTGAAACGTCGGCAAAAGTCGCCTGGGTGCGACCGTTATACGTGAACGATTTGCATCACGCCGCATTTAATTGGACCGAGTCGGCTCTGTCGGATGTACAGAAGGTTAATTATTTATATATAATTGAAAGTATACGACACGTGCGCGCGCGCGCGCGTAGCGTGGTAGATCGCACCGATTGCGTATTTCGTCATCAATAAAGTTTTGCGCAGGTAGGGTCCAGGCGGTATCGCCTCTCATCTGCGAAAACATCCCGAGGCCCTGGGTCTACCCTTTTCTCTCTTCCTCTTTCTTCCTTATATGTAGTATAACCACACACACACACACGCATACGCATGCGACATCTTTTTTATTCTCTCTTTCGTTGTCTCTCTTTCACCATGGGCCCTACACAAACTTGAGCCGTGCATATAAACGTGTGCACCGATTCTGGCAAAAGTGACCTGCAGTCGCATTAATATCACCCGAGATGATAAATTACACCCGAGACGTGGCTTTGATTTATTTTTATTTCCATGGCAGTGCCTATCGCGCGTCTCCATTATAGATATGTATATATATATATATATATATATATATGTAGCTCCATCGTTCTTATCGCGTACACTACACGTTAAATCGACTGCGCAACATGCGGACGAATCGCAATGCTCTTGCAATTATAGAAATGAACGATGCACCGAAGAGATGGTATCACTCCATCAAAAGCCAATACTCTTCCTCCTGCCATTTCCTTCGATATTTTGCAATATTCGCACATGTTTAAAATATTCCAATTAACACAATCGATGGTTCGCACGACGACGGCGAAGTCATCGAAGTGTCGCGCAACTGCTTCTAGATTATTAAAAAGTAGTTTATGGTGTATATATATATATACTTTAGAAGGAAATTAATATATTTTACGAAATGTTTCTCTCATGATGTCTATCTTCTTGCGCTTTTATCGTGTCTCACGCGTTTTCGTGTTCGAGACGCGGATTCAATTAATTTACGAATTTGTACTCCTTTCGCGCGAGCATTCGCGTCAAGTCGAACGACGTGATTTATCAACTACATATATTATACAATATAATACAACCACAACACACGGCAACGTGTCACGACATATCACGGAAATGTTTTACCATATGACTCCCACTAAATATTTACCTGCCTACAGCGCCTACAGCAGATACCAGATTTCTGACGTATATCGACAAACACATACAAATCCATGCTGCACACGAATCCATTTGTATTCCCTCAGAGATCTTCGAGAGTAGTTCACCTGGCGCTGACATTTACGGTGTACGCATATATATCCATACATGTTTAGGACGTTTAACATTTCGCCGGCATGTTCGATTCCCCTTATTTACGTTGCTCACCTCCTCGGCCGATTTGTTAGGCAAGTGCCCGGTACCATATACGCGAGATTAGTAGATACTAGATACTCTCGGTGGAATTGGTCAATCTTGTTGAATCTCCTCTCCTGCATTGCCCACGGCGAACATTGGCCGTCTCTCACGTTCCGATTGCTATACGCTCTTTTATCCGCAACGTCTCGCAAAGTTCATCATCTCGCGCGTTGCGTTGAGGATAGTATTATATTTACCGCCTAGTATTTTATGCAAGCCTCGTTAAACAATTCTTTACCGATTATCCGTTGCGAAATCGCATGCCGATGTATAATCCACCGGTGGAGTACCAAGTTTAATAATATTATATCGTGAACACCGCCCGACACAATTTAAATCAAATGGCATAATAATTACCATCTAAATCAAATAACACAGTAATGATGCTAGAATTTCTTATTATTTCTTCTCGCGTGTAAATACATGAATAAATGGAACATGAAGGATTAAAATAGAACAGTCGGATTAGAATACCATCGCTTCTTGGCTTACGTAATCTTGCGGTGGCATTTATATGCTTAATTGAGCCGCCGTTTTACTAACCGTTTTATATCCATTTCTACCAATGTAGATTAACTTTAATAATCTCAGTTTAATTTACTCTTCATTTTTTCTAATCCTTAAAACTAGAAAAAAAAATAGCTGATTCGAAATTAAAATTAAACTACATTTATAGAAACAGACATTAAATATACTGAATTCTCTTTTCGTTTTAGGAAGAAGCATGAAGAGTATGAAGAAATGAAAGAAATGAAAAAAAAGACAATCAAATATTACTTAAATAAACTTATTCTAAATACACTGAAAAGCAAATTTTGTTAAAAAAACGCGAAATTTGTTTTATCTAACTAAATTATTTTGTTCAACACGAGCAACTAAATATGTGTAAGATATAACAAAATAATTTGTTACTATTGTAAACAAATCACTATTCAAACCAACAAAACCACTTTATACTCAAACGAGAAATTACTTAAAACAGCAATATATTATATATATAGTTTGATAAACACAAATTCAATTTTATTTATTAAAATATAGTTAAAATTTATATTCACAAAAATATAAAGCAAACAATATTTTGTTCCTGAAACTATATATATAAAGTCTGTATCAAAAGATAAAGTCAAAATAACAAAATATGTATTTGATAACAAATAAAAGCTTTGCTGAATGACTGATCAACATACGTTCGTATATTTATTATTAAAATTTAACGAACAATGTAGATGATCGGTGCATCCGCACATTTTGTCATTTTAACAAAAAATTTTCATAAAGCAAAGATATTTATTTTAATGATAGAAATATTTTGTTAAAGAAATTCTACATTGAGTAGAAGCAACTGAATTTTCGTTCGAAAAATGAAACACAAAAAACGTCCACAAAAATATAAAGTAAAAGTAATTTGTTTTTCAGTGTAGGACTTCACTAGAGTGGCAAGAGAAGAAAGGAACGCAAAAGGGAGAAACGGAATCGAATAGGTTGCGGAAAAGGAAAGGTTCACAAGAACAACCTAATCAGCGCGTTAATGCACCGATCCATTATGATGCGGGATGACCGCACCAAGATAAGGCTTGTGAGGCGCGTACACACACCCCCGGATTCTACGACCAAAGGAGGACCAGTCACCAGATCCTCGGTAGACGAGGGATCGCTGGTATGGGTAGTGGCCGATCCTTTTGGCGACAGGTGCTCGACGGGAGAGCGCCTCGCTTTCATGCGACCTTACGGAGATGCCCCTGCCCAGTCGCATACCTGCCGGCATCGCACGGCACGCACGTGGGGTCCGGCACGATGGACGCACACGCGTGAACACGCTGGTCGGTCTCGCTCGCGGCGAGAACATACGCGTGCGAAAACGAGTCTCGAGTACGCCGCGATGAGCATCGCAAACCGTTGAAAGTACAAGCGGCGAGAGTCGATTTTATTCTGAAATACCAGTTCTGAATGTGGTCGAAAGCTCATCGTTTTCATCGGGAAATGTAACGAGACTGAGTGATGATAACAATAATAATAATAATAATAAATGTTATTGATATACCAAAATATAAGTTTACAAACATAGGACATAATTTTAGAACAGTACTCCAAAAGGCATCAGCGAAATGCTTGTACGCCTAGACTTTGTATAAAGATTTTATAACGAAAGATGCATAACAGTAAGCAACGAGTTTCATCATTAAAAAAAATAATAACATAGTTAATATGACGATAAATAAAAGTATGAAAAAATGAAATGAAAATAAAATATCTAGACGCAGCGTTGACAATAAAAAATGAAAAGCAATGCAGAGTGAAGCAGCTAATTTGAATGTAGAGTTGGAAATAGAAAAGCGAACATCATTAGGTAGCAGAAAGAGTTGAAATGCAATATAAGAGAAGGCAATTTGAAATTTAGTTGTACGATGATTATCACTGTTATCTACGTGAAAATTGCCTAGAGTCATGGATATATAGAACGTTTGCTAGAATAAATTAAATTCGTTCCCACACAACATAATTTAACTATTAATCTACGTATAAATCGAGAAAGAGAGAGTTGAGAGCAAAATGAAATTTTAGAAATGCATCTCTGGATACAATCTGACGACGTAAAGAGATGTAATTATATCGAATAACGAGTAATAATGATTTATAACTCAATCCCGAAGTTCCAAGTATCCACAGCCTCCAACGTAAAATCACAATCGTGGAACCTCCGGCGACAGATGCTGGATGGGAGTGTGTATTTCCGTTTGCATCGCGTGTATATTGCGTACACACGTTCGACGCATACTAATGTACGAATAAAACGTGCTTTAAGGCCTAATTAAAATTCATTATCTGACGCTTTCCAGTTCACAATGCTGACTTGGGTTCGAATTTCAGGTGGAAATCGCGAGGCATAATAACGGAGAATTAATCAACGTGTTACGCAAGACCTGCGCGGCCGTTTTGTAAAGAGGAATCTAAAGAACTGACGGGGCACCGACACGACGAGGCTCTCTCGCGGTACAGCCTGCAGCGGCATTGCGCAGCTCCTTCCAAGAAGAAATCGTTAATGAGCCAGCGCACGCGCGCTGTTAAACGGCGCGACGCTTCCACCTGACGTCCTCGCGATAAATAAGCGACGCGATTATAATCGCGGCGTGTTGGCAATTATGCAAAAATCCGCGAGCGCCCGGTATAACATCAAATCTTCATGCGATATCCCTGGCAAACTAATTAACCCCGTCTTAAAATATTGCCGGTCAGATCGGCATGCTGTAACTTCACGATGATGTCCAGCTACGTGACATCTCGAGAAAGAGAGACGTCTCCGCTCGAGTCATCGTATCTATATTAGTCCACAATTAAGACTCGGAGACTCGCGCGTCTTTAAAAGGGTGTTATCGTCGCCCGCGAGGATACGACTCTCTTTAATAACATTATTTCGCCGCCGAGAATTTCGATGATTCTGCTGATGCACTCGACGCACTCGAGGACGAAATCTCCAAATTAGTATATATGCCAACCGGTTTTCCATGAAGCGCGATAACGCTGTGAATTCGACAGATGTTTCTCCACACCGGGACAGATACGAAGACCCGATTTGTTCCCTGACAAAAAATGAGGATAACGGAACAAAAAAATAGAGAGGCAAAGCCGAAAAATGACAAGGAAATTTTTTATCTCGATATTCGTTATTTTACCCTTTTACTGTTTTCCTTCGCCTTGCGTGCTTTTTTTTGCTTTTAGAAAATCATAAATCATGTTACTACGATGGCTGGAAGACATCCAATTCTGACATTAATGACGCAATTACCGGTGCTGCTGCGAGGTGATTTCCTTTTCGTTCGTACAACTAAGACAGCTTCAAACGACATGGCCAATATATGTTAATGTTATGGACATTCGCTAAATATTGGCCTACATTTATGTCTGGGTTGTTACAAATTTCTCATCCTAAAATTTCATAATTTTTCCCGAATTTCCAGACAAAATGTCATGATTTCCTCATGATGCTTCCAATAATATCTTGAAATTTTTTATTTATATTTTCGTTCTGATTTGGAAATTGTTAAATATTTTGTTGAGAAAGCAATTTAACGTAACAATGTTAATTAATGTTGCTAACACTGCTTGCATTTAATTGTAAAATTAGTAGTATTCTAAAACTGCGTTGGAGTGACGTACACACATTAATCTTCCTTAAAGCCAAGAATTTTAATTTTTCAAAAAATTTTACAAAATTCTTTAACTTTTCCCTGATTTGCCTGAGCGTTTTCAATTTTCCTAATTTCCAGTTTTGTAACAATCCTGATACAGATATTTATGCATGTCATATGTGTATAATATTTGCCAATATTGACAACATTGGCTTATGTTGTCTGGAGCTGCCTTAATCCGAATTAACGTGACTTCAGCGGGACGAAGTACGATCGCGAAAAAAAAGCGGAGACGACTTTGCGGTCCAGTGGCACGGAATGCGTCGGGCCAGACTAGGATAAGACCAGCTTAGAGATTGCTGCGTTTATGGCCAATAAAGTCGGCTTCTTGCCGGTCGTTAACATGTCAGCTCCAGTTTTTCATCGACGCAATCTCTTTACCTCGCGTTTATTCTCTCCTGTTCTTGTCATCTTCTCATCGTGCCTCCCACTGATGTGTCTCATACTGTCGCTTCTTACTCCTATATTTCTAACTATATATCTAACACGCGTGTCACCGCATCTTCAATCGCGATCTAATTTCTAAGAGATGCAAGAGGTGGAGATTGCAGCTACTCAGCGCGAAAGAAAAGGGACATAAAGGCGCAATATGACGATGACAATTTAATATCGCATCTTCAGATATTCATCTGTCTACATATTATCGTGTTTCCTGTCTGTCTTATTTTAATTTTATTTTGTCAAGATGTTAATATTCGAAAGTAACAATGATCAAGAAGTGTATAAAGTAGAAATAAACTAAGAAAAATGTTTAATACGTGTAACCATTTATTTTGTTGATATGTGACTAAAAAGATTCTTACTTTTTCATTTAAAAATTGTATTATAATCACAAAATTTGGTTATTCTATTAATTTTATTGTTCTAATCAATTTGGTTAGAATAATAAAAATTGTATTGTCCTAATCGATTTGGGTAGAATAACCTTTGATTAAAATACAATTTTTTAATGAAAAAGTAAGAAAATTTTTGTTATTGTACAATCAACAAAATATATGGTTATAACTCTTTCAGTGAAGATACGAAAGAGAGATCGCAATGGATCATACGGTAGTACGTAAACTGTCAACTTAATTAAACGTTATTCATGGTTGGGAAATCATTACGAGTCATCGTGGAAAATCTCACATTATCGTTAGAAATTGTAGAGAGATTGCACTGATTCCGTTAGATAAGGGAAAATGTAGTGTACTTGACACGACGGAAGGAGAAGGAGCGAGCGAAAATGTAATCTCGCGCCCACGTTCGTGATCCCTCTTCCGGTACGTCCCTCTCTCACGATCCTTCGATCCGCCGATCTGTTTTCGCGGATACACCAGATCGGTCAATCGGCTGATCGCGCGCGGTTATCCCAGCATAAACGACGCCCGGCGCCAATTCCATCGCTAGAAATCGTCGATTATTGCGGACGATCGACCGATCTACGATCTTGACCTCCTACGTGCCGGCAATTCTTGCTCCGCGCCGTAGATCTCATGAGTGGCAACGTGGCGAAAAATCTTGGCCATGACTGTATCTCATGGAAGCGAAACGGCGCGAAATCATTCTGTTCATCCCGTTAAGATTATGATAATAACATTCCCGCGGAGAGACGAAATATCACCGCGATAGGCATTTGATATTTCTCGCTTGCTTAATCCCGCTGGATTTTTCTCCCGTCGTATGAAACTCAAGACGAATAATTAGCCGGGCGAAGAGAGCGAAAAGTATCTTCTTCGGTCCCTCCGAAGTATTTTCTGCGGTTCCTCTTCTTTCCGTCGAAGAGGCAGCGAGGACAGGTTTAAGCGATCGTCATAAGCAATAAACTCACTAAATTATTGGACGGAGTCTCGAAGTGATCGGCCCGCTCGCAGAATCGCTGCGCGTTCTGCATGTCCCTCGCAAATTCACCGACTTGTAATACCGTCGCGTCGTCGCGCGATCTTGGTCCATGACGCACGCTTTTGGATTAATTATTATGAGAACCAGTAAAAGGTGCGCGCTCCCGTCCTCGGTGCGCGAAAACTGCAATAATAGTTACTTTCCAGTTTCACTCAAGTGATAACACTGAATCTAAAGTATATGTATTTTATACTTAAATAAAGTTTATAATCTCAATATTAAAGTATTAGACCGCGATGTGAACACATAACAGTTAAGAAATAAAGAGCGGAGCTTGGATCTTTAATGTTGAAACAATTCCGTGTGAATTTATGTTAATATATATCACAAATCTAATCCTGTAAAAACTGTATGTGAGTTTATTTTTAGACTTAAAAAACAATTCTAACAGAATTAGAGTCAAATTAAATTAACGCAATTTAATAATATTAATCCTCATAGGCATTTTTATAATAACCTTTAAGCAACTTAAAATCTGTAAATAATTTTATTGCGAAAAATATTTATAATCTCACTTTTAATGTGAGAGATTTAACAAGACCCAGTAAAGCACGCGATCTCGAGATTTATACTGATTCTAAGTAAAAATTCGGTTGAATCTCACTTGCCGGAATGAAAAGGAACGTGCAATTCAACTGAGTTATAACTTCACAAATGAGAATTATCTGAGTGTTGGTGTAAATGGAAAGCAACTACTGGCATGCAGGAGAGAAAGAGAGCGAAAGAGAAGCTTTTCGCCTCTCAAACACGGCGAGGACAGGTTTAAACGATCGCGGTGGACGATAAAGTCATTAAGTTATGGACAATGTCGGGTCGCGAACACAGTCGCGTGTGCACACGTGCGTTCGAGCGTGCGGTCGCGTACGCAGTCGTACGCATCGCGGTAATGCTGCGTACGACACGACGTCGCGTTAATGCAAACATTTCTCCCACTTCCGTAACACTGGACGAACGGACCGTAAAGCCTCTTTCGCTCCGCTTTTACGCGCCGATCTTCGCGCTTTGCACACATATTCCTTCCTTTAGCATTCCTTCCGCATCGTGTCGCCGTACGTCTGCAATTTCGACACGCCATTGCACGCGTTTATCCCTCATTATTGACGCATCTTATTTCCGTGTGTATACTCGGCTTAGCGTGTTCTTGGAAAAGAAGTTAAAGCGCACGGGAAACGCGTTTCTGTATATTTATAATTTCCTCTTTTCCGCGTCGAGAATCGCACGAGCGAGCCGCCGAAGGTGTACACGCGCATGCGAGAGAAGACGTACGTGGGTGGGCACACGAGCGGTCCGAGCCGGTGTGCGTTTTGACGTTTCGACTTTACAATCCACCTCGGCCAGGATCGGACAACCCGCGGAATTAAGGATGTAGATTGCTATCGCCGCACGGATGCGAGCACGTACACCCGGACCCCCTCGTGAATCCCGCGAGGTTGTATCCCGAAAATCCAAGCGCGAATCTGAGATCCCGCAGACGCGGGATTTCGAGGTGCAGGATCGAGTCGGACGATAAGCACTAGACTGTCAATTTGAATTTGAAATTATTGTCATTAATCCCTGGGGGATCCACGCAGCGCAGCGGGTCGTTCTAGCCAATGACTCTGAAGAGCGTTAACGTTCGCCTTTACGTTCCACGTCCGAAGTTTACAATCCCGACAACGTTTACACTGTTTTAATATCGTGAATCACTTTGTTTTCGCGAAGAATTACACCATGCTGTGTATACTGCCGATCGGGAAAAAAACGAAATAATTCGTGCTGTTCTGTTGTATAGATACTATCTACACCAACATTCTTGATGGTCTCTGATAAATAGAAATGATCATCGCAAAAATTGTCAGTAAACACATCAATCGACGAAGGTAAGTTCCCTGAATGCGTTACATCATTGAGTTCCCTTCGACTTTATGAAAAATAATCCTGGTACTCTTTTTACATTTAACTATTGCCAGCAGAGGATTAATGTTCGTTTTTACGAATATAGATTAACTTTAAACTCGGTTCCACTTACTCTTCATCTTTTTCTAATTTTTAGAACTAAATTTTACAACTAGATGAATTTTTAGAAAGAGAATTAATTGAACCGAGATTAAAATTAAATTGTATTGGTAGAAACATTAATCTTCTGCTGACAACATGGAATTTTCCCCCTTCATCAAGAATAGGGATCATTGAAAAACAGACCAAATTTCTTTTTATTGTTTCAGATTATATAAAAATCAGAAAAATTCTGATATACTTGTCAAAGCTCTAATAACAAGTTTTTACCATCATAGAAGTAGGATTGCATTTTACTTATTTTTTATACATTTAAATTTACTAACCAGAATTCATAATCAAAATATCCGATGGTACCTTTGAAGATCCCATGTTGGAGCGGAAGATTAATTAGTGCAATAAAATCAAATGGAGGAATCGAGATAATTTGGATAAGTTGACAAAAATTTTTAAATTATATAAAAAAAATTGAAGTTATACAGTATATATTCAATCAAATATACAAAACATACACTATTGTGCAATAGTATGTATTTTGTATGTTTCATTGAATACACTATGCGATTTCAAACTTTTATATTTGAAAATTCCTGTTAACCTATCCAAATTATCGCTCTTTATTTTTAGCTTTATCTTATTTATCAAATAAAATATGCATTTAATGCATATTTATCAAACAGTAATCACTTTTTTCTCATCGTTTCGCATGCTATTTGCATCGTTCCATATCTGTGCTCGTTGACAAGTATTTGGTGGGTCAAATGAACTATCCGTTTTCAATAAGTGTGAACCGATCTTGCTTCGTGGACAATTCTCCTCTTATTGCGTTCTCATGGTTGGTCGATGGAACGATCTGGAAATTGCGATTCTTCGAGGTCGACCGGCCGGTCGGCTGGTCTGTGGTAGCCGGGCTCAACGAGCGCGGCGCGACTTACGATCACTAAATTCCAATTAACCGTACGGGTTGTGGCACATAACCGCCGGTGGATTCTAACTCATCTTAGACGCGTCCGCCTTGCGTCGTGACCACGCTTCCTCGTCCGTATTTAATCATACCGCGTGTCTGGGAGGATCGGGAGGAAGGACCGACCGACCGAGCGTACTTCTCGCGTATATCTTCCCCGTGTTTTCTTCTGCGTTCCTCCTCGCAGGGTTAACCACGACGAGAAGATAACGTGCTCGGGCTATCTCCGGGCTGGATGAACTAACCGTAACGTCAGAACCGGCGTGTTAGATCTCCGTTACGCTTTATATCGCGGTGTCATTGCACTCGCGCGAAATGCACAAAGAATACTGGACACGAAGAAGTCTCGTCATGGATTTTGAATAACGAGCTAAATATAACATCTGTTTACTAACTGAAGAATTGCACGAAGCTTCTAATTATATTATAGTAATATGTATTTATATGTAGTTTAATAGATTAATGAGCATACAGGTCTAACGTGTAAAGAAACATCTGATTACAGATGAATGATAAACGTTCTAGTAGCTAAGCACGTATGTATGATCTTATTAAAACGGCACGCGGACTCCGGTTACTTGGTCGAAAAAGGAAATTCTAGGCGGGACCAAAGATCGTCTAGCGTTCACCCGTACACCATGCACGATTATGCGGGTTTAATTAATGCCCCCAAAGCATACGGGCGCAAACGCAATCTCTACAAGAATTTACAGCGTGTTTGCGGAATATCCCGCGGGTTTCTTTTTTTTTTCCTTTCCCTCCCTTTCGGCGAGAGAAAGAGCGAAAGAGCCCGAAGGGATAGAGCGCACTATGAGGCCTTAGCGTTATATCGGGCCCCGCTACGCGCGAGGCGGACCCCATCAGAGCGGCTTAGGTTAGTTTCGAAGTCTCATCTTACTCTCACGTGGGGCGGCGTAATGAACCAACATGACTTGCGGTTTGCCAGGCCCGTGTTCTTGCCTTATTGAAACCAGTGTCGCTCATCCGCTCGGTCCCCGACGGCTCCCTCTCGTATCCTAGTTCTATCTTAGGCCTAGGTGGATTCTTAGCAATTATTTTCAATGTTCTCTCGCGTAGGTACAGGTGCAACCAATTAGCTAATTATTTCTCTTTCTACACAGCACGATTTGATAGCATAGCAATTCCAACGTTCCGTCAATGTTTCTACAATTCTACCGCTGCTTTTCAATGAGACTAATCTTCCTATCCCGTTCATAGTGCTAAGTATAAATTATTTGTTGTTTCCTTAACTCTTCCTCTTTCATGATAAAAAATAATAAATATAAATAAAATAATATAATATAATAATATGATATAATATTTTTCATCCAAATATTCGTAAAAAATATAACGATTGACCAATCTGTACAGATGACATTATCGCTCTTCACAAAACGAAAAGAATAATTTTGCTAAAGCATCTAAAATTTGGTCAGATACAGATTTGAATATTATTTCGTTAAACTATCAAAATAATTATATAGGAAATTCAAACGTGAATAATACCGCAAAACAATTTTTGACATTTTAGCAGCCAGTTTGAACGTCCTAATTATTTCGGTAGTCAATTAAATTATTTTCAAATCTGTATTTAGTAAAAATTTAATACTTTAGCAAAACCGTTCTTTCTTGTATCTTTGAGCATCTTTGAAAGCATCACGTAATACTCATCGATAACTGTTACGCCATTACGTAACGCATATTTCGACACTACGATATCTCGCTGCGATTCCGCGCAACTTTCGACGACTTGATCCTCCTTTTTATGCACGCGTTCGAGACAGACCGACACTCCGACGATCAGAAACGTGAAATACGCGCGACGTAAATTTCGATACAAGCCGCCTCGGTGAATTTTCTTCGTATTTAAATCGCTTAAACCGATATGCTCCGATCGCGATGATGTATCGCGAGATGCAGGATACTGAATTCCGAGTTTAGAGGCCTGAGAACCTGAAAACATACTCGCATTGCCATTTACACGATGCGAGAAAATTGCACGTCTCGCAGATTATCGAGCACCTAACGTGTATTCCCGATGTAAGATTATTCGATGTTCTCGAACATTTATGATTCGCAACACCGCTTAATTGGATCGCTCAGCCGGCTGTTTTGCGGTAATCTATACGGCTTGCGCTTTCCACACATTTTTGCGGCTAATCGCGCGAAAGACGCGTTTCTTCGCGACGCGGGCAAAGACAATGCGCAAAGAAACAGGCAAAATTCCAGAACGAACACGCGCGCGTCGTTCCACCGGTTCTGAATTCCAGGGTGTCCAAGTGTCCTTGAGCTCGTACGCGGTGGAACGTCGTCCGACGAGGGACTGTCGACGATTCCTTCGATGGTCGATCATGATCTCGACTTGGATTGATATCTTCCTCGATGTTCCGTTCGTGAGGGTATATGGTATTCCACTCGTACTCTTGTTCCCGTATGAATCAAATAACTGACTGATACATAATATTATATCTTTTTACAGCCGTTTCTCGTATTTGCTTGTCACGATATGCACAACTAATTAATATTTTGTAATTAACGCTACGAGGCTCAATGATTGGAAGATAATGTAAATCAGCGTTACGTACATTTGAGGGAACGAACGATTTTCCAAAGTACGTGAGACGTGCGTTCGCTTTACTTTTAAGCCGATTTTGAAGACTAATAAACGCGACACGTGCGACCGACTTTCCTTCTCTGAATCGTAGGATTGTTAGCCGGTATATATCAAACGAGATACATAGTTTTTACACGTCACGCCGTGCATTCATAGATTGGTCAATCGATATAGCTTTAAAATTAGTTTATAATACTATTCGTTACTTCTCATTTCGTATTGCTAGATACTCTTACAAAGTATAACAACAATCTTATTAAATATTGATGCTAACGCATTTCTATAAAAGGGTTATATGACTTTTATATTGTCTTTTTGTTATTTTTTATAGTTAATGCTATTATTATTAACATTAATTAAATAACTAAACCCACTGCTCTTTTGACGAAAGAATATCTGGTTTTAAAAATCAGTGAATTTTCTTTACATCCTCTTTCTCTCTAAAATCGATAAATACTGATAAAATGTTCTTTTAAAAATCTTGTCCTAAAAATAGATTATGATATACAATAATTTACGTCATTGCCACGGTTGTACGGAACGTGTACATTTTTTTTCGGTGCACCCACGCTAGCTCGAATGTGATACAGGTGCAAAGACCGATTCGACTCGCTCGTCATCAGTACGGATGACTATTACGGCCATTAAGGACCGAATTTGAATCGGAAAGGCATTAAAGATATTTTATGGCCTCCCGTGGTGCGGGACCGTCGAAGTACGCACGTGTACGCGTGTTCGTACGTACGCACATACACGCGATTGTGGCCATGACTTTGCACTCAATTATCGATATAAATAATATTAACGCCCGTTTCGTCGCTTTGCCCAGCACGCGGCCGGACGATGTCGCGTTGTATTTCTGTCAGTTACTCTCTCGCTCTATATCAATATCTTGTCTTCGAAATCTATGATATACCAGACGGACATATTTGAGTACATCGGATCGTAATTCGTTGTCATTTAAAATAATATATTGACTAACAATTTATAGGTCCGTCTTTTTTATTCCTGCACTAGACTACTCTAGAAATCGCTTTCTCGCTCTCGCCAAATATCAAACATATATCTTATCTCATTTTAAGTTCCAAAAGTGTACACTCGTCAGCTAAAAGGTCACAAAACACTTTTTTTACGATGCATTTCGGATCTCAACCTTGCTCGTAGAGCGATTGAACGTAAATGGTTACATCTATAAGTAAAAATCAATCACTCGGCTAAGCAGGCTGCATTTCGAAATCTATCAAAAAAAGTATTACCTTTTAGCTGATGAGTGTACATTAGTTCAGCCACAGAAAACAGACCTCGTAAATCACGTTTTATTCTATGTTAATAAGTGGAAAATTATATCTTAATATACTCGTACATGGACTGTGCCAAATATATGTCGACAAAGGCTTAACGAAAACAATCATCTCCTATATCGTTACTGAAATCTGCGCGTAATAATAATCTACGGTGTAATAATGCATAATTTATCCCTAAGCCAAATTAATTCCACGCCTCGTTACACCTCGGCATTTCGCTGCCCCGCGAGAGATCGACGCGCGTGTAAAGTGCGCGCGATGGTGCGGTACCGACTTGTCCCTATACGTCCGCCTCGCCCATTCGCTCTTTCTCCTCTTTTTCCCCGCCGCGCTGTTTCTATTAGTGCGCGGCCCGGTGCTCGGAGGAGTCTGTATAAATTAATTAGTAGATATGTCCTGAGATACGCGGCCTCCCACCGTACGACGTGCCGCTATCTCGTTCTCCATCGAACGTCCGACCGCCGTGGGTAACGCATTACGCTAACCAAGTATAGCGCGGTGCGTGTGCGTATTGCGTTATCGTGTACGTGCACGCTTGTACGCGCTGATGTACATACACGTGCACGTACATATAGGTACACGCGCGCGACACCGCGGTTGCGCTCGCACGCGCGTACGTCGTGTGCAGAGGTGTCGGCTGAAGAGAAACTTCCTCGCGAAGAGGTTACCAGGAGGAGGGGGAGGGATACTAACGGATCACTGAACAGTACAACAAGGTCCACACAAGAGCTGACCGGAGCGCTGCGATCTTCCTCGAGGATTATCTCGCAATTTCAACCGAGCTTCGACGTAATCGCCCGATGCACGCGTTGCGAACATTACGCGTGCGATACGTCGCGGTTGAGCTCGAATGATCGTACGTGAACAACAGAGAATTAAATTAAACGAGAGAATTAACCGCTTCGCTGGCGACGTGGAGTCTTTAAAGACAACATCAATATTTTTATTTTGAATTCTAGTAAATAAATTTAAATCTGTAAAAAATAAATAAAATACAATTCGACTTCTATAATGGTAAAAACTCGTTGTCAATGCTTTTTTCAGATTTTTAATCCAGAACAACAAAAGAATTGGCTCTATTTCTAAAAGACTCCCATGGACGTAGCCAAAGAGAAGCAGAGGAGAGCGTGGTCCCCTCCCTAAATCTTAAAGAACAAAAATAATTAAAACCGCTTAAACAGATTATGCTTAATGAGTATTCACAAAAAAAATTAATTTTGGAAAAAGAAACAAATGGGAGATGAAAATAGAAAAATTTTATGAGAATGTCTCTTTCCGAGATTTGATCAATTCAAGTTTTTTCAATTCAAAAGGTCAGTTTAAAATTTTAAGAAAAAAATAAAGTGAATTAGTAAATCAAATGTATATGATTTTGAGATTTTTCTGCAAGTAATTAATTAAAATAATAATATAAAACAGAACAAATAATTCCAATAATTCATACCACTCGATTATCTTCAAGCCCAGGTCAAAAATCTCTCTCAACTCTAGTCAGCCCCTTCTTCCCCCCTAAATAAAATCCTGGTTACATCCATGAAGGAACAGTTAAAATGTTGCCGGTGGAGGATTAAATAATGACGTGAAAGTTTCCCGGATGTGCGTAGGATTCGGTAAATATCACAACTTATGCAACGACAATGTAACGATATCGTTACTGTAGTTGAGAGTTGCGAAATAGGAGCCCACATGAGATTGAAAATTTTACTATGAGTAAAAATTTCACATTATTGGTGGAGGGTTAAAGCAATGGATCTATGAAAAATCTATGAAAATAATTTATCTTTAATATTCTTATCTCTTGATTCAATACATATATCTATACATATTCGACACGCTCTTATTTTTCACAGATTTATTAGATTATATTTCAGATCTGTTAAGATTATACAAAAAACGTAAGCAGTAAGACATAAACAGTAAGCAAATCAACATTTTGTTTGCTACTGTTTATTGCCTTACGTCTTTTACTGTGACTGACTGATTCGCTTACGGCTTATATCTTACTCTGCCTTTTACTGTGTGCCATGAGCTTAAAGGCTAATCTACAATGTGCTCTTTGCTTCCTGTTACTTGCTTTTAGCACTTTTTAACACTTGCCTTCTTGCTTCTTATCCTGTTTCTTCGTCGTCCGAGATAAAAGTTAACGAACTTCGGTGAAGAGACAAGAAACACGTGACAAGAAACACGATTGTCGATAAAGCGATCGCGAAGAGGAAAAAGGTAAGAGATAAAAAGG
The DNA here is from genome assembly GCF_001594055.1 of Mycetomoellerius zeteki. NCBI lineage: Eukaryota > Metazoa > Arthropoda > Insecta > Hymenoptera > Formicidae > Mycetomoellerius > Mycetomoellerius zeteki. The sequence goes on from NW_017257489.1 coordinate 426,762, forward strand.
AAGAAATAGAAAGCAAATGTAGATGAGCCTTTAGATTTCACAGGCTGCAGTCCGATTCATGCTCACAACGCTCTTTAAGTAATTTTATCTTTGTTGTTTATCAAATGTTAAACAAGAACAAATGGGCGTTGTGAGTGTGAATCAGTTCATAACCACAGATCTTGTCTTGATTATAAAATAAATAATACTTCGTCACTCACCAATCGATGCGTAGCGGCGGAAGTTGGATTGCGTCCAGCTACGTCGATCTGTGTAAAACATAACGGAATTATAGCAGCACACAAAACAATCATCGCGAAATTGTCGTAAACTGGAAATCCTCTAATCAAAGATTGGCATCAGAGAGTCTCTTTTGATTGGTCCGACATTTTTTTTATAATTCGTATTAGTCAACACATTTTTTTCTTCCAATGCACACTGAGAAAAAAAAGTTGCTATTTAAAAAAAAAATCAGTTGATTCTAAATTAAATTACAAGATTCTGTTAACCTAAATATATAAATACCTGAACTAAATAATGATCACTATGAATGCATTTAGTCAAGTTAACAACTTTTTTCTCAGTTCACACACAGAAAAATATTTTATTGTTAAGAAAAGTGATTACTCAATTTATTTTCTTACTTTTAAGCGAACGATTATTATCTTTAATAAAGAATGTTTTCTTGATAATAATCTTTTTCGTCATAATAATCTTAAAACATATTTATTACAGACATTAGAAAAACTTATTATTATGTACAAAAACAAGAATTTATTTTCTTTCGAAGAATATTATAAAATTGATCGAAAAAGCGACTTTATAAAATAAGCAAATCGAATTTGTTTTAATCTAATAATCTCTTAATTAAAGTATTAAGCACTTACTAGGATTTAAAATATATTTTGAATACATTTGATGCTTGCGACGAACTTATGATAGATTTGAAGATATATGAACATTTGAAATACTTGAAACAAGTAATTATTACGTGTACAGTAAATATTTTTGTGTGCAGAGCGAGATAGCTATATATTTTCACTCACAGAATTTTGCTAGAAAAAAATGGACGACACTCTCTTATGTATGTGTGCCTTTGATTAGAGGATCACGATCGATTTTGGCGACAAAACGTCATAAAACGACAAAAGCGTTACTTACCCTGAAGTTGTTCCGCCATTGCTCCGACGCCTCCTCCTGCTTCCAGATTTCCTTATTTGAGGGGCGAGTTTTTTCATCTTCGACATCCACAAGTCACTCACGGCACTCACTCGCGAGAGAACGATCGAATTCAACGTTATTAGATTGGACAACACGAGATTAATTCGTGGTTGAATTTACTAATTAAATTGCGCCGCGACTCAGAGCCGATCCGTTCCGTGCGACGCGACGCGACGTTCCGTTTACCGTTGAGAATTGAAAAACAGTGTTGCCAACTTCATCCCGGTACTGCGCGAGCCAAAATAAAAAAGTACCTACAATTCAATGTCGTATGCGCGTGCTAGATTTTAGATAAGAAACCTCGCAAAATAAATGTAAAATCAATAAACGATTGATAAATTACGTCTTTCTTTTACTTTAATTCGATGCTACGTTCAGCAAAGGAAGCAGTTTTGAAACTGTTGTAAAATTCTTCAATATGACGATCCATGAGAAGTCGAAAGCAATAATTAACATCTTATTAAAGAATTTTACAGTTGCAAAGCTGCTCTCTGCTAAATGCAGCCATTTATTTTGAACAAATAAAACACGTGAGGTGTACTTTCCTGATGAATTCCCTGCAAAATGTCTTATTGTACGGATCGCGTCTTGTCACTATCGTGTCTCGAAGGGGAATATAATACGTAGAGAGAGAGAGAGAGAGAGAGAATGGAACGCGCCGGCCGGCCGGTCGCGCAAACGTAAACAATAGGTCTGTTTTTTATTTTTGCACGAGAACTACATTCCACTTAACGTTCATAACGATCGCGAGCATCCTTGTTGTTTATCAAAACAAACGTTAAATGGAACGTACCTTAAAACTTTCGCCAAATATCAAACAGGTAATTCATCTGTATCATTTTAAGGAGGTTTTTCAGTCTTTTCACATAATATAAGGAATTAATTAATCAAATGTTGAGAATAAGTTTGTAATTAATACGTAGGCATCTTTTAATTTTTTCAGATTTTTTAATTGTATAGCTTTCTTTAAGTAATATTCTAAAATAGCTTAAATTTTATGAGGATTTTAAGTAATTTAATTGTAAATAAAATATAAGAATTTTGAAAAGTTATATATGGATATAAAAGAATAAAGTTTAAAGAATGTATTGAAATTAAAAAAATAAGTTTCACCGTATCATTTTTGTGTGAGAGTATAAGATGTTGAATTATTCAATTCTCTTTAAATGTGACGTCACACTAGTGAAACGTTTCTAATTATTAATATTTAAATTAAACTTAAATAATTACTATAAACAATTCTTTTTCAATATTTTCCACGTAAAGATTCATATTTATTATAAAGAAAATATTTTTTAATAACAAATTAAATAGTTTTACTGATTAAATTTTATTTATTATTTATTTTTTAGAAGATGAAATGGAATTTTTCATCCTTTGTGCTCTCGTATTACGAGAAGAAAAATCTCGTGACTTTCCTCCACTTTTTTAAACTGAAAAACCTCTTTAAGTGTACACTAGTCCGACCACAGAAAACAAACCTTTTAGGTACTATTCAAACTATTATATTATATATATTTATTGTGTAATATACTGTCAGAACTTTCACATACGGTAATAGCTTCAGTGATGGCCGTTATAAATTACAGGCCTGCTAATTAATTCCGAGAGGAATCGTAAACATATCTCGCATAATTCTCAAGAGTTTTGTCGAGCGAGACAGACCGCAATTTATCTTATTTATTACAACTCGTAGAATTGTCACTTGTATTTTACCTCTATATGTATACAGAATTGAATTCCATAGATTTTAGAAAGATCATATGGCCGTGTCAACATGTAAATTGTAGTTAGAGTAATAAAACCGGTTGTACTTTATAGAAATTTCCGTAAAATAAAGCTATATTTCCTCGTTAAAAACTAATGAGATTGTCGTGAGATACAAATCTAGACATAGAATTTATTTCGTTAAAAGTGTGTGATCAAACATTTTATAGTCAATATTGTTCGATCAATATATGAATTATGTCGCTCGACAAAATAAATAAATAATATACTATGATATCAATAAGCATATATCACTTATAATCACGCTAACTTTATAATTTATATAAATTCTCTCTCTTACGGCATTTATTATGCAATGAATAATAATTATTCCTTTTTTTAAGTAATGAAATTACAGCGCAAATTGTTATGTTGCGCAGAGTAATAGCGAGCTCGACGCTTATAGGTGATAAATTATCGGGAGGCATGAGACAATTGAATTTACCTCGAATCTTGATAATGTATGGATCGCTTATCGTCGTATGCTAGGATTACGTCATTGCCGTAACTTGGTTAACGGCTGACTAGCGCCTTCGTGCACCAACGTGTGAGGTCTATTAACGGACCATTCAATCGTAAAACCTCGACTACATAAAGGCCCTCGTTGTGTCGGCTTGTTTGCAGGCGTCTTTTTTCCGTCGAATCGATTTTCCGGCACCGCGCCGCATCCAAATACACGAAGAAGGATTCCGCCGTGATTATTGTTCCGATCAGTACAGAAAAAATGTATGACCATACCTTTGTGTCATATTGAATGCGTTATACGTGTACCCTTTAGTGACAGGTTTAAACCCCCGGAACTGACGGTGAGTCTATTAAAACTACTTAATTATATTGTTTATATCACATCTACAAACTTGAGTTATTGTTATTTTAAAATAAATTTAGTAGATATAAATTTAGTAGATAGTCTTTTTTATACGAGTTATATCATTGAGTTCCTTGAAATTAACCCTCCATCAGTAATGTGAAATTATCCTCTTCGTTCGCAACTTAAACTTCGCATCGAATTTCAATGCAGAATTTTATATTGCTCCGAATTATAAAAAAATCTAAAAAAATTCTTATGAAAGCATACTTGTGAAACATTGAGTTTGTACTATCACAGAAGTTGACTTGTATTTTATTTATTTTTTACAGATTTATCTATCAGAATTCACAATCAAAAAATTGACTGTACCTTTAAAGTCCAACATTGCCAACGTTAATTAGTATAATTAATAAATTTCACAGACCCAGCGTCAATAACTGCAGTTATATGTATATACATGTATGATAGATTTTGATGTTAGCTTTGAAAGGTTAAATGTAAGTTATTATTATTATTTCTAGATTTAACGAGTCTTTTGATCAGCACATGTACTTTGCACTACTCTACAACAATTATATTATATCAATTATATTATATACGACGTAAGGAGAATTTTTTCTTGCAAGGTGATGATCCAGTTGACCAAAAACAATCGCGCATGGATCAGCCTGCAGTACTTCCGGCACATGTTGCCGCCTGGAAGTGCAAAGCCGAGCAGAAGGAAGTGAACGATGAGCCGAAAAGTTTGCTCGCGGGGAGGCGCGCGAGGGGCTGAATGCTGAGTTGAAGAGCGGGTAGAAGAAGAGAAAGGTGGTCCAGGGCGGTCGAAACATTCTCGGTTCAGAGCGTGCATTAAATATGATATATGCTTATTGAATTTGTAAGTAAAACGGCCGACGCGACGGTAGGACTGCAGCACCTCGTGGTAATCGGGGATGCGCGGGAAGGTGAATGAGCTTGAAGAAGAGAAAGAGGAGAAGCGGGTGACATGTACCGTCTTCCTCTCACTTGGTCTTTTCCGCTATCTTCGTCCTTCCTTTCTCTTGGCGTTTCTTTCTTCCTTTCCTACAACTCGCTGATTTCTCTCGCTCTATCTTTCATTCCCGCCACTTCTCTCACGCTTTTTAACCGCTCCTGTCTCTCTCGTTCTCTCGGCTTGGTAGCAGCGGTGGTAAAGCGTGCATAATTAGGAGGAATTCAACAGGGATTAACCCTCGTACGGATCCCATACAGTCATCCCGCTTCTGCCCCTCTTTGTCGAGCAACTAATTTATTTAATCATTCCACTGAGCGGCAAGCGGCGCCTTTGCTCGTCTGCGGTCCCTAAGTTGTTTAATCGTCCAAAGAGTCTGTTTCTCTTCTACCCGCGCCATCGTCTTGCCCGCCGCTACCACTTCTCTTCATTGCGAATCTCGCACGACGTCTCCGTTTCCTCGCGCCAGTCCTCGAGGTCGTCGTTGTCGTCGTCATTTAAATCCTCGAGGACTGAAGACCGGCAACGGCTTATTCAAGCAATTATTGCAACTAATTTTTCATTATATCCATCATTTCATATAAGATTTAAATGCGTTCCTTTATATGTACAGCTGAATAAAGTGAAAAAATCGATTTCGATATCTAAGAATATCTACTCCTAAAAATAAGCACTTAATTAATTATAAATGTGAGAGAAGAAAAATATACTCTGTGAAACTTTTAAAGCGAATCTCACTCTCAAAGATTGAAAATTGAGCCACTCTTTTTCAAGACCGGCTCAATTCTCACTCTTTAGAATGAGATTCCGCTACAAAAAATTTACAAATTGAAGCAAAATGCTGTATCTTCATAATATTTAAAGCAAATACAAATACCATCTTTTGCAATCTCTGCAATTTCTTAATTTGAATTAAAACGGCCGATTTCTTCGACCTATATTGTTGTGAATTCAATCGTGAAATAATTTCATACAGCAAGATGCCACGCGGATCAATTCGGTACCGACAAGAAGAGTCAAGAGAACGAAAGACAGAGAGTGGACACCGAGAAAAAGGTGAAGAGGGAACGCGAGGGAAAAAAGGTGGACTAAGCTCGTGGACTCGAGGCCAATAATCGGGGCGAGCGTGCCAAGGCGGGTGTCTGCTCCAACAGTGTTTTGCCTGGTCGCGCGTACATCGAAATGGAATCCGGTCTGTGGAACAAAACCACGCATCCTCTTTGACAAATTGAGTCTCGAAGAACGGAATACGCGCGCGTACGTCACTGCCTCCGTGCTGCTGTCATGTGATCCGTATATCACCGTTTCTTCTCCATTACCAATTGCCTGATGTAGTTATAAGGTCAAGCGCGAATTGGTGAATCGAGGCGGTTGCCTTTTTTCGTCGTTGATTAATAACTGAATCACTTTAAGCAAGAACTGACACGCTAATATTATTGCTCTTGCGTATAACGATGATATAATAAGTGACAATAAACGAATGGGATCAGTGATCGAAAAACTGAACAATTGGAACCCGGGCATCCTCTTACCCACGAGAGGTATCTATCGCCTTCATTCCGAAGGACTTTCACTCTACCTATTCCTTTTCTTCTCACGGTATTCTTCTCTCCGTCGGAGGATTAATCAAAACGCATCTCACGGTAATTTAGAATCCATCACTCTGAACAGGTCATCGATCCTACACGGCGAACGTCTTCTCAATCGCGCGGGTGGAGAACAACGAACGAAAGTGAGAGGAAAGCGAGAGAGGCAGCTCAAGTATCCGCACGAAAAGATGAAGAAGAGGAAGAGAAAGGAGAAAGAAAGAAACAGAAGAACCATTCGCTCAAATCGAACGCGTATAATTTTAAGCGCGGTTCTTTCGACTCGAAAGTTAATCGGCCTGGTATTCGCCTGCCTGAATTATCGTTGACCTCCAACACGGTCTTACAAGGCACTCTCCTCTCGACTACGGGATTTCTCCCGGCGCTCCTATCCTCGGGTACCTCCCTCCGACACCGGGATGAGGACCTGGCGCGCGTTCCGACAATGTTGCACCGCATAAATTGATACCCGCGGCCCCGGAGTTCCTGTGTTGCCGTCGAGCATCGACATGGGGCCGTACACCGTCGCAACGAACGAATGCACGAGACCAACACGCATCGCACGCTTATGCTTCTTCTTCTCTTCTCTCTTTCTTCTTCTCTTCTCGCCGCGAGAACCCGTCGAATTCGAGGATTGTCCGGTGAACTCCGGGACCCTTATATATTTTTGCGCACTCACGCATAATGCGTTGTTTTCGAGCTCTTGCCCGCTGTTCCTACATTTCTCAACTATATGTACGACATTAAACAATAATTTAGAAAGATATTTATTATTCAAAACATTTTTGCTTCTTATATACTGCTATAAATATATATTTTACTATAGAATATTCTATAGTAAAATATATGTTTCATGTTTTTATCAGAAATGTTTCGAAAAGCGGTTTATTATTTTGAACAATTTACTATTTTTAACAATATTTTTCATAAAAAATTTTATTATAGAAAATAATGTTAAAAATAGTAAATTGTGCAGAATAATAAACCGCTTTTCGAAATATTTCTGATTTCTAATTTATGCAACATCTTAGATAAGAGGCCTCAAAATCAAAATCGTGCCTGGGGCTTCTGTTTGAAGGCTTCTTATATTTCGTGAGTCGGGCAATCAAGGTAACCATCTATCACTGTGCCGATCCTATCATCAAAAGCACACAATATAAAACTTTAAGCTTTCGGCGAACACGATCACTTCGCGACTGCAGGGGCTATGGAAAAAAGGAGGCGATCAAGTGTACGTACGTTACAATGAGATTCAGATCTCAAGGTTAGCGCGTCGTGGTCCAAGATCCGGGTAAGAATTGAAACTGCACCGAGTGAAATCGCGAGATCATGAGACGGGGGCGGCGCGGTTTAATCGAAGTTCCAATCAACGAGCGAAATCGTATTGCGAATTGTAGACCGTGCCAGATCTTAGAAGTGTATCGGGATCGGTATGCGCTTTCTGTACGTGATTTCCGCGGTACAGTCGATTTGCATAAACGTATCGGTGTCGCCGCTTGCGACGTGCTGCGCAGCACTGCGTTGTAGTGTGCTCGTCGTGTCCCATGCCGCTAATCGATTTTACCGGGCGAAAGCGTGCCTCCGCGCTACGTCTAATTGGTAATTAAGGTTACGTTTACGGCTCTCGAAAGGAGTAGTAGGCTACCGTCCAGCCGAAGCGAAGGGAAGAAAAAAAATGTGGAAGAGCGAAGCCGGGAGCGAGCAAGAAGATGACTTTAGATGAAGAGAGGGCGCAGAGAGAGAAAGACGGAGGGAACGACGAAAGAGAAAGAGAAAGAGAAATAACAAAGGAGAACGGTGGACCAGTATCTGCAAAAAGTGTTCCCTATGAGTTAAATGGACAATACCGTTTAATTGTACAAAATGCAGCGGAAATATCTACTCTCTAAAACCTTTAAGAGTGAATTGTCACTCTGAAGAGTGAAATCTCACTCTTTAAGATTGAAAATTGAGCCAATCTTTTTCAAGACTGGTTCAATTTTCATTCTTTAGAGTGAGATTCCATTCTAAAAGTTTAAAGAGTCGACAATAAAGGGAATGATGCAAATTAAAACCTATTGAATGCGAAATATAATATTGTAAATAATAGTGCGTAAAATGAATTAGAGATTTTCCTAATGTTATCTATTATCCAAAGGAAAAGAACAATACAAAGCGTCTTTTTGGACAATATCCAATAGAAAATTTGCAAGAATAATTGAAAGGAAAAAAATCTATCGATTCAAATAAACATTCTTTAACCTCTCTCTCTCTCTCTCTCTCTCTCTCTCTCTCTCTCTCTCTCTCTCTCTCTCTCTTACAAAAAAATAATAAAAATAAAAATTTTAACTCCTATATTTTATTTTATGTAAAAATGATAATTATAAAAAACTTTAGCTCTAAATAATTCGCATAATAAATAATAATTTTTTAAATCTAGGTATAAAAAACAATGAGAAAATCTGCAATGTTAAAACTCGTACAAAATTTATTTTGGATGTGATATTATATTTTACGCCACTATCATGAACGACTATCATCTTTAATGTCATCTTCAATATTGAAATACGATTAAAGAAACGGTTGCATCTCGATCGAGATACGCGTGGAGTAATTATTTCTTTATGCTCATACGATGTTGCTCTTCGTGGCACATTGATAGTCATTGATGTCAGTTCATTGAAGAAACCTCGAGCGGCGAGCTTTGCTCGGCTCGACGCGCAAGTGCAAACAGGACCGTTTTGTTAGTTCAGCCGAGATAGTGCTTTTCTTGCCTTCTCTACCGGTTCCATTGTCCGCGGGACGTGGCTACAGTGTTTGTGTTTACGTTAATTTGCCGAGGATAATTCATCGCGGGGATACTCGGCCGTTCTGTTCGTTGTTGTTCTCTCTTTCAGGTTCTTCGTTCGGTCGTTTCTTCCCTTTTCTTCCCGAGCGGTCCGTGATACTTGTATATTAGCTCTACAAGCGATCTCTTCAGCATCACGGCTTCTGCTTTAATAGAAGAGGTCGCGTTATATAAGCAATCGTGACGATATTCGAAACGTCGATCACTCGTCATCGATTTCATAATGCGATCATTATTCGGAAACACAGACATATTCGCCTAATCCTCAATAAACAACCTTCCCTAATCGGATTGGCTCTCTTTCGTCTCGTTTTCACCCGATTCATCCCGTCAAAACAGACACTATCTGTCATGCCGCAGGAAAGTCATCTTCCGAATTCCCGGCATCTTAATCCCCATTTTTATCTTCAGCCGGTTTTTTAAATCCGATCCGTGTTACGTAATAACGAAAACGGAGCTAAGTGGATAACGAAAATGATAAAATCTAGGCATCTTCGAAACTGTAGCGCGAAAATCTCTCTGCGAAGACATTCAGGAAATCTTTTAAATTCGCACGTATTATATGCAAGAAAAGTCATTACGCAGCAACAAAAAATACGAAATGATTTTTATTGAATGTCGTCACTTTGAGATTAGATCGTCATGCGCTCGCGATGTAATAACGCTTGGATGAAGGCTCGCATTATATAGGAAATCGCAATTCAGATGTAATTCAAAGAGAGACACAAAGCGTAACGAGAGGAGCCGCGTAAAAAGCTCGCCGCCTTGAAGATCGCCTGGAACAGCCAATGCAAACCGAGACTATCGTGGACGATCCACATCGACCTCTACGAGGCACGAGTCATCACGATTCCGGAGCTGGTCTCGCTTTACCTTTCCCTTTCTCCTTCGTCCAACCTTTCCTCCGCGTGTCCGTTTCGCTTCCTTCCCGTATTCATCTTCTCGCGTTTCGAGATGGCAGGAAAGGAGCGGCTCTTCTCGCGACTATCGTTAGGATCGCAGCCACGGAGGATTCCCCGAAATAATACAAAAATCTTCCCTGGTCGGTTCTACGTGCGCACGTTTCTTTTCGGTGCTTCATCGTCACCGCGTGTGTAACGTACGTGCATTTACACGATGTAGATAGAATACATATGTATACGTCTCTTCACGGACTGGAGGGTTCACATCGGCGCGATCATCCTCTCTTCCTGGTCGCCTTCTCTCCTGATATATAGCGCGCACAAGAGATGTAGTCAGATCATGGTTTTCTTCATGACGCTGCTGCTACATGGGCGAACACATTCTTTCCTACGATAAATCCTCGTGGAATGTGAAACCGCAGAATAGCCGCGTCCTTCCCCCATGTTACCTATCTCCGTTGTCTCTTCCGCGTCTCCTCGTGTGTCTCTGAGATTTTGTTCTTTCTAACAGACCTTGTGAGAAATCGTGCGGGGCTGTATCGCTTTCCGTTAGGACACCGCTTGGAATTCCACTAGAGAATTATGCTGCCTGTTTGTCAAAATATATTAAAAGTTTTGGCTGGATGTATTTAAGAAAATGAGATTTGAGAACATAACATTTTTTTCCTTGCTAAATCGATTGACTTGTCATTGGCAACTGGAATCTTTAAAGCATCGATATTTTGATTGTGAATTTTTATAGATAAATTTAAATCTAAAGTAAAAAATAAGTGAAACACAATCCGATTTCTACATTGAAAAAAAATTAAATTTTAATTTGTTTGAATAGTTTCAAATAAATATTTATTAAATGTAAATATATTTATTTGATACAAAAACCATTAATTTGATTTAACTATCATTTTTTTCATTGAGCAAATATTTATTAAAAAAAATATGTATCAAGATTTAATAATTGTTTTTTTTATGCTGGAGATAGAAATGGGACGACGATGTTCCAGAGCGATCGCCTCGTTTCGCCGTGCTCTCTTTTCACATTTCGGATTTCCGTGGGAAACTTTTGTTCTGCACCGTATGCGTATGCTCAGCACGACTCCATTCGCGTTCGCTAATTAGGAAGTAAGTACGTCCGTTTCGTCGTCGCATCCCAGCGAATTTGGTATGCGCATGAGAATGGTTCTGCCTTACGTAAATTCGCGTAATTAACATATAGGATCGTGCATGGGTGCACGATCGCACGCTGTGATCAACGGAATCGATATCGCGGTTCGTTTCGATGGGACAGTTCTCTCATTTTTGTCCTCTTTCCGAATTCGGCCACGAATTAACAGGACAGTCCGCTAGGTTAATTACGAGCGAAAGCGATGCGCGAAATTGCATCGCGACAGATTGAGATGGCCTTTCTTGAATGACAGCCTTTCACTGCAGCTGCGATACATGCGACCATGTTTTTGTTTAAGAAATATTCATTAACTTTCCAAAATTAAAAGAAAAACGAGAAACACATTAAGATTCTCTTATTTATCACGGAAAGGTTTTGCTGAAATATCTGAAGTGTAGCTAAATACAGATCTGAAAATAATTTTGTTGAACCATTAAAATAATTATGTAAGACGCAAACTGATTGCTCAAGAATATTCAGCGCGTCTCAGTGATGAGCAATGTTCAAACTTATTGCAATATTGCTCATCATTGAGATTCCTATGTAATTATTTTGACGACGCAATAAAATTATTTTCAGATCTGTATCTAGCTAAATTTCTAGATAATTCAGCAAAATCGTTCTTTACATGTAAATGGTATTTTAAGAGGTCATTACAAATAATTAACTTAAGATTTCAGAAAATTATATTCGTCCATATTAATTAAAACTTGCATGTTTCCAATGAGGCAAGCTTCAATAAAAAGAGCGGCGCCATACTTTACAACCGTCGTCCGTATAAACGCAATGCACTTTATGACTGCTGATTGCTATACGCCGAGCGCAACGATCAGCATCGGCCAATTGGCAGTCCACAAGCACATCGCGAAGTAACTGCGACTGCATGAAAAAACACATCAGATATTTCGATACTTGTCATCAGAATACACCTGCGGAATTATGATTAACGTCGGGAGTTCGCACTTGAAACAAAGAGACAAAAAAATCAACTCTTTGGAAAATGGATATAAAATTATATAACGTTGTAGAAGCTTACGCTGTGCGCCTCGCATTTGTCCGAGGCACTAATGAATCCGCGAACACATTTCATTACGACAGGGCATTATGCAACAGAATTAATTTGATGTTGGGGACCATGATATCTCGCGTCGACAGACTTGGATGAAAATTAATTGTACGGCCATTATTTCGATAGGATTTATTACGCGGGCTTTTATGGCACGACCCAATTTATCAGAAAATCTCTAATCGCAGCGCACCGATTATTCGATGTACTCCATATAAAGCGACTGAACCTGTTTGCGACCCTCTTGTCCGCATTTGGCAGCAGTTCTGTTCTCTTTCTAAAGACACCAAGTTTTTCTTCAAACATTGTGCAAATCTTTAAACGTGAATTAAATTTCAAGCTCAAGTATTTAAAAAATTCTTTCCATGCAATATTTTTCCTTTCTATAAATCACACAAATATAATTTTGCTGTCGTAACTATAAAACGACATCTACCATATTGCTTTATATATAATAAACATAAACAAGTTAAAATCAATAATAAAAATATATTCGTCGAAGAAAATCTAATTAAAAATATAATTAAAATCGAAAATTAAAAAGATCAAGCTCCGAGAGAGTCAAACTTTGAATGTTCAATCAGCTAACAAAATCTTAGTTCTCAATTGATATCTAACAAATAAATTTTAATAGAAACTTAATTTTAAATCCATGCTCAACGCTGTACGTTGAGCATGAGATTTGCTAATTGCGACTAATGAGGATACTCGATTCGAATCTCGCTCAGTCAGACTTCGTATTTCAAACATGCGCATAACTGATTTTCCCATTTGCAAGCTCATCCAACGTGTCGAATAGACGCTTTATTTCATCATAACGGCATGCAATTAAATTCGGATAACGAACGTAGCGTTACGTGCGAGGTCAACCGCGCACATAAATCCATTTCACCGGAAACGCCCTCCCGCTCGTCCACCTAACGACCTAAGGAGCCCTCGAACGAACTCGCGCGAATTTGCCTCTCCTCGATCTTTTGCCATCGAGACACGCAACAGGCATCGCGGAGAAAGGAACGTACTACTCGAGGAAGTCGATCGGGAGAACTCGATCCCCGTCGTTTCAGCGGTATCGTTCCATAACCCGGCACCGTAGGCGGTATACGCATTCACGCACGCACGCACGCACGCATGCACGCACGCACGCACGTTCACATTCGTGCGAGTGAACGCGAGGCGACGCGGTATATTGCACCTGTTCGCACATGCGAACAATTCGGCCGCGCTTTCGCAGGTGCGTCTAGCAATAAGAAGACCGTGTGTTCTTTGCGCGTGACTCACAATCCCGATAAATAGAAATAAATCTATCAACGTCACACACATGTGGGAATGTCACTATAAAAAATTCCCTTCCTTCTCGCAATGGTATACTTACGAAGTAAGCCGATTTCTCTAGAACGCTGATATCCATTCAACAAAAGCTCATTAGTAATAAATGGAGAGCTAATTGTGAAAACGGAAAACTCGACATTAACTAAAGGTAGAAAGAAAACGTCAACACACTAATTATAACTTTTCCTAATTATTAAAATCTAAGTATATTACCAATCTTTATAGAAAGAGGTCTATTTTTTTAATTTTACAGCTTTTTCTTGAAGATTTATTATAATTCATTATTTCATTCTTTGCCTATGAACACGCCTATGACACTATTTCACTATAGTAAACTGAAAAGTTTACTAACTCTTGATATATATTTCTTTGAATAGTATACTAAATAAACATTTACTTACAACAAATAAATAAATATTTATATTTAGTAAATATTTACTTAGAACTATTCAAATATTTATTAAAACTTAGTAATTTTTTTAGTGTGGCTTTCCTATTCCGTAAAGGTTAACGAATAGCTGCTGGTTTATCTATAAGAAAAAATTTTGAAGTACAAAACATTGAGTTCCATAACGTATTCCAAGATCGTTGCTGTAACGATGTATCTTCCGTGAAAAAATATGCGTGTGCTAAAATAAATTCATGAATGATTCAAACGAATATTACTCGCTTTGTTTGATTTGTTTTACAGTTTTGATAAGATCGATAGAGACCGAACATTTTCCTTCTTGAATTAACCATTATGCGAAGTGAAGTTTCTACAAGCGAATGGGTAAGTTTCGCGCGCAACATACGGGAGATATACTATTAGGTGTTTCCATAGCGTATTGCTCTCTCGTTTATATTCTCGACTTTTACAATTTTCCCGTGTTTGGTAAACGGCAATAAAACAAGGATTGTATATAAAAACGCGTTGCTTACATCACCTCTGATACGCGAAACCTGTAAATGCCTTTAGATCGGCAATGCAATTTCGCACAGGAGCGAACTGAAAGCCACGCGAGACTAATCTCTTATCCGGCGGTGGTTGGTGCAGCTTGGTGTCCCGATGCATTATATCGTCGCGGCGTTATTTATTGCCGGCGTAATGCCACCGGCTGGGTTAAGATATCGCTCTCAAATTGGACGGCGTGTCGTCGTCCACACGGCGATACGACACCCGAGAGACTTTTCCATCCGTTTTACGCGACCTTTTTCCTCACTGCCGTCGTCCAGGCTGCAAAGGGAGAGCGAGAGAACGCAAGAGAGTGAGGGAGAAAGACAGAGAGGGGCAGCAGAGTGGCTGAGATTAATTGCCTATCGGCCGTTTGTCTCGAAAGTCGGGCTCGCAAGGCCCCAGTTTCTACGCGGCCGGTTTGTCCCTCGTCGGACAGCAATATCGTGAGCGCGGATCGCCGCTCTCTCGAAGGACCTGCGCGTAATTATTGCAGCGCGGCGCGACGCTGCCAGGCTTTGAGGAACGACAGTAAAAATATCTACTTCATCTTGCGATTTTTCAGAGATACTGTCGGGGGAATGGTGACTAATCGACAGATGAGTGCCACGTACTATAATTATCGTTGATTAGATATGTACTTCGACTAGATATTTCTTTATTTTATCTCCAAGTTAGACATGATGAACTATGAATGAGTAAATATCTCAGAAAAAGGTAAAAAGATAATAAGATATGTAATTGCGCGTACTAGGTACTGTTAAGACGAAACAACCTCGCGTTATGATTGTTGTCGCCCAATTAACGTACAAGGGCCCCGGGCGTAAAGCAAGCGGGGGAATCCCGAGACTGACATTAATGCAAACGTAATTATCGCCTCGCATGAAGGAGAAAAGGAGGCGAAAAAGAAACCGCGGAGAAACCGCGAGGATGAGTGCAATGAAAAAGGGTCCTTCTACTCTTTCCTCGAGGTGTGAGATGAATAAGGTTGCGGTGTGACCGGTGTGGGCAGAGTATTACGCTCCTCGTATTACTCGCCATATTGTATTATCGCCATCCTGACTCGCGAGCGAATCGCAAACGAGCTCATATCAAGTCGCGGATCGCTTCGCACATACGCACACGCTAGAAAATAATTAAGGATACGCGCTTCTAGTGATTTTCTTTCTCGTCCCTTGCTGACTTCTTCTTTGCGTCTTGTTCCAGATAGTCATTATTTTTGTTAAGCAACAACCGCGACGATTGCCGAGATCCTTCATAGCTTCACAAATTATTTGTTACAAAACATTTGAAGCGAGATGATTGCGGGATCTATCTCATTTGTTGAATAGCTGTCGACTCGGTAAGTTTTGTAACTCGTTTCGTAACAATTCTAATTTAAATGTTACAAGATCATTTATCGCGTGCGTGTGACGTTAATGTACCTGCGACACGCGTTATTGTCGAAAGTCCATGATTAACGGATCGATCAACGTTTATGCGATCGCTAAAGCAGCGCGATTTCGTGCAGCTAATAGCAGGACTCGTGTGCTCGTGTACCAATTTATGCGCTTTGAATTTAATCAACGCACGCGACTTACTGGCGGCACCCGCAAATTTTGGGATATTAGATGCAAGAATTTTTCGGAGGCAAGTCGTCTTTATCGACGTAACGTGCCGTACGTGCGCGTTATGTGTCCCAAGAGCCCACGGCCGGCCATGCGTGTTCGTAGCAGGTGCAGATTGCAGCTATTAGAATTAGGAGCGGGATCATGTGCGATTCGGTTCAGGCGGCATCGTTCAGCGAGTCGCCCGGGGGTACGAAAGTGCATTCTTGAAAAGAGCCCATTTAGCGCGCAGGAGTCACGGCAGCGTCGCGCTAAGACCGTAGAATGTTCAATCGAAAATTCAAAATAGTCTATAATCAGAAAGATTTTATTCTACATTGTTAAATTCATTATGTCAAATTATATTTGAGTTTTTTATTTTATTTTTATACATTTCTATATCACCACTGCTCCTACTCAATATGACGTTAATTTCAATAACTAAAATAATGGAATTCATTCAAGAAAATGTATTAAATTTGACTTGAAATTAGTTTATTATTTACTAAGTGTATATGTTAATATGAACATTGTTTACTTTGAAACTAAACACAAAAATGGATTGATTTACATTTTGACACATACGTATATACACTGAGAAAAATGGTCTGGTTGGATTAAATAGTAGGTAATTCTGGTGGAAAATAAACGAATTAGAATTTTCTGGTTACAAATCTACTAGAATTCTAGTAGTTGAGATAATTAGAATTCTGATTAATAATTATTCTGGTAAAAATAAAAATTCTAGTAGATTTGTAACCAGAAAATTCTAATTCGTTCATTTTCAATCAGAAATATTTTTTTTAGTATAGAACTGTTATTAAAAATACTTTTTAATTTACTGTGATTTTTATATATGCTTTAAAAATTACAACATTTAAATTGTTAACAATCGTTCTAATAGTTTCCTCTTCCATTCTCAAATAGTGGATTTCATAGGGAATGGCGCGCGATCACCCTAAATTGCTGTTTGTTTAATGGTCGAACGCTATTATTCGGAGATCCGAAACTAACGAGGGACGACCCCGTGAGATTTTTTTCTGCCCTCCACGCTTGTCTCTCCTCCACTCTCTGACTAAGCATCACTCCTCTTTTTTTCATTTTATTATTGCCTCTTCTTCACTCAACTTTCTCTATTTTTTCCTCTCTTTCTTTCTTCCCTTCTCTCTCTCTCTCCTCGCACCCGTACATCCCCCACATCTTAACAGACTCCATCGCACGCATACGTCGTCATACTTGGCTTTTCTCGAGCGTCCCGATCTTAATCTCCCGTGTGAGGAATTCGAGAACGCTGCGCTCGCTTGAGGTTCTTAAACGGAATACCGGTACCTCTCCAGTGTTCGCCACACATCGGACGTTGCCGCCTTGGAGACCGGTAGCGCGGCCGACTCTTGCGGCTTTTATTTCCGCCGCAATGAAGGAAACACATCTTCACACAAATCTTTTTGAAGAACACTCGATTAACCATGAAATTGATAAAATGATATCAACGTGTAAGTCCATCAGAATTTCTTTCTTGGTATCATAACGATTGTTTGCAATCACAATAATTTATATAAGACATATTTGCATGAACCTCTATATTTACGTAGGTATATGTAAGATGTTCTACTCAACAATAAATATTTTAATATAGATAATGTATTCTAGAAATTAATTAGAGTTAATAATTGTTATATAAAAATAATTTTCGAATTCTAAATTATTTTAAAGTTAGATAAAAATCGATATTGCACAAATTGTATAAAAACGATCAATAGACTGATTTTCATTAATTTCCAAAATACATTATTAAAATATTATAGAATAAAATACTATACGCTTCATGTAGAAGATAATACTACGCGATTGAAAGAATCTGCGTAAATAAAAGCTTCTTAAATTGTATACAAGTATAAATATAGAAACGAAATGTACCTACTGTAATCTTTGGGATATTTAGGAAAGAAACGCATTAAGCTTGGAACTCGTTGGAGAGCTGTAACATAACATGCACATTTCGAAGGAACTCCAATGCACCGTTATTATCATTCTGAAGTAGGCGGTCCTGACGTTTTTGCACTGGTCCTCCTATCCTCGATTACCCAAGTCGTCCCAATTATATAATTTATTT
Organism: Mycetomoellerius zeteki; assembly: GCF_001594055.1. Classification (NCBI taxonomy): domain Eukaryota; kingdom Metazoa; phylum Arthropoda; class Insecta; order Hymenoptera; family Formicidae; genus Mycetomoellerius; species Mycetomoellerius zeteki. The sequence goes on from NW_017257489.1 coordinate 445,018, forward strand.
CCATTCGTTCATTAAAAAGGCTTACTTAAAGTACCTTTAGAATCCTCGAAAAATTTATAGAGAAAGAAAAAAAAGAAGATATAATAAGATAAAGGCGCATCGCACGGCATGACTTATCAAGAATCCATCTGAAGTAAAACAATATCCATCTTCGCGCCTAAAAATTGTTCCGCCATGAACGGAATCGTAACGATAACAGCAAGAGTCGACAAAGCGAGCAAAATGTATGTATATAATCGCAGATAAAAATGAGCTTCTCGTACTTTCTCGGAAGGCCCGTAAATTATTTCCCCCCCGCGTGTTCTCCACGACGTGACGGCGCGGCGGTAACCGTTTGCGCTCGTTACGGCAAACGCACGCGTAACGCCGCGAAAATCGGGTGCAGGACGGAACATGGGACACGCTCGGTCACGCAAAACGATCCGCGAAGAGGGCAAACGTGCAAGGGAACGGACACAGGGGACCATGAGCGAATCCTCCGCGCGATCGCGGAACGCAAGCGTGGATGGCGAGAGCGTGTGCACACGAAGGCCGTGAGTAATAGTAATAGCTTTTAAATTGTCCCTCGCTTTAATGGCAAATAATATCCGTGCTGTTTCGCCGTCCCTTTTTTTCTCTCTCCCAGGAATCCCTCTCTTTCTCTTTCTCTCAGGCTTGCTTGCTAAGCTCGCTACCATCTTTTTGCCCGAGTCCCTCCTTCGCCTCTCTTTTCTCTTCTTATGTCTCTTCCCATCGGCTTCGGCGTCTTTCCGCGAGCGAGCTGTGCGATGCCGGGCCTCACGGGTCCAAATCCCAAAGCTGGTTCACGGACGCCGTTCTGGATACCGTCGCGACACATCCAAGAACGTGATACATCAGGCGCTCCTCGCATCCTCCTACTCGCACGAGGTCGTGTGTGCGGCACGAAAGTTGCGTTTTTGCGCGCAAGAGATCGGAGTACGTACGGCGGTGGCGGCTTTTGTCCGACGGTGTCGGCAAAAAGGGCGTAATACGCGGCCTTCCGAATACGCTCCTTGTACGTTATAAATAACCGCGATTGCAAAAAACGCGTGCGCGATATGAAATTGCGGCCTGCTAGAGATTGTGGCTTAAACCGCGGCCCGATTTACTAATAGCCGGGCCTGACTGACGCCCGACCATAATTTACGACAGTTTCGCTGTCGATGACAAAGACACGCCACATTGAACCTCGCACATCGATCTGTTCTTCGTAATGAGGGGTTATCACGGTATTATTTGCGCAGTGTCGTAAATAAATTATAATTTATGTCTGTGTCAGCTTTTTCGATGCAGCTCTTTTTTCCAGACTTTTAATCTCTTTTTAATATTCTATCACAACTGCACTTTTGCGTGCTTCCTGTCTTAAGCAAAACGTAAGTATCCTCTTACATCTTTAATCATTTATAAATGCCTACTAAAACTGTCTCGCTACATAAGCACATGGAAATCTTTCAGATCTTAAAGAGATGAGAAAGAAAAGAGAGGAGGGGAGGGGAGAGAGAGAAGTAAACCTAATGTAATCAATCTCGGTTAAATAATACTCTTCCGTGGACATTGTCGCGAGAGGCCGAACCTTCTCATGCGAGCCGAGCATTAGGCAACTTCCTCGCCGCCGCGACATTACGGCAGCGCATTTCTTGCGTAGATCTGCGCGATTGCGCCCGCGTGTCGACGTGTAATACGCGCGAACAGTTTCTTGCGCGCATCACGATGCACTCGCGACTGGTCGCGTCCGCGCGACGCTAAGACCGTAGCGAATCGTCGATCGAGTGGTACTGGGAAACGCGGCTTCTTTGAACTTCTCGCACGTACGTTCGTTCCGTATGCGAGTTCACGTGTTACAAGAAATTTTCTATCTGTAATAAAACACGGATTACGCGGATTTCACCTTTGAGAAATATCTCTACTCGGTTCTTCCCTTTCAATTCAATAATAGATAATTTTTATTAAATTTTCTATTATTAAATTAAATATTATCTAAATTAGACAATTTATCTAATAGATAAACACAAGAATAAAAGAGTAAGTTTATCGAAAGGTGGAACAACCTAGCCTAAGGCACGTTTTTACAATATACAGTTAACTAAAGGCTAAAGATCACAAAAAATTCATGAATAAATTTCATTAATAAATGTCTTCGTAACCTTCAATTTTTAGGTAACAATATATTATGAAAACGGACCTAACTTTGGTATTCTTACTGCCAGTAATCGATAATCTACGCGTCATGCAACGTCGCTCTACATTTTATTTTCAGTTGTCAGATTCCTCATCAGAGAAGAAATCAATCATGAAGGTATGTCTGGCAGGAGGAGATGGGAGGAGAGAGTGATGCGACGTGGGACGTAGGCAGCGTATACGCGTGGGCAGTTTCTCTTCGATATTCATTGTCTATAACTTCAAATACCACGTATAAATATTCAGCAATTGCCGCAGCGAGGTCAACTAAGCTGGTATGGAGGAAAGGAGGCGTGTGGAAATCCCTATCTGTACTTGCCCCGCGGCCTAGGTGCGTTCCCCGACAGGTCGATACCACCGACTCAATATCTCCCACATACTGATCATGCTGGCTTAATTGAAACGACCGATTCCGTCTGCTTATCGGTCTATATTGAATTCTTTCCATTTAGGGACACAAGTCGACACAATGTCTTTCTATCTGTCTTATTCCATTGAATGTCAAGAAAGATAGAATGTTGCTTGTATCGACTTGTGTCACTAAATGGAAAGCATCTACTTATCTACGGCAATATCGTTACATAGCAGTACAGATTTTTGTAAAAAAAAAGCTGCGCAACAATATAACGACATTGTCGTTAAGAATTATAGATTAGAGGCCTTAGGCGCGACAAAACGAAACTTGCTTGCTTCTTCCTATTGGAGATATATCATCAAATTCTTTAATAAAAATAAAGAAATTAATTTTAATAATCAATGATATCCAACGAAAAGGGAAATATCGAAACACACACAACACACAATAGCGAAAATGACATCAATTATTCAGAGTCATGGCAGTATGAAAAATTATTCTGTTTTTATACGACGAAGTACGTTTAAATGATGTCACGCGATACAGAGGCGGAAGAGAAGACTGAAACAGCATGTCAAGCATGTCGTAACGAAGGAACATGAGGACCCGATAGAGCTTCCAATCTCGATCTGGCCGACGTACTTACGTGCGTACGTGTGTGTGAAAAACTTGGACAGGTGCGGAAACCACCTCCGCGTTCCTGCGTCGCAGATGGAGGAGGGAAAAGAAAGGAAAAAGATGCGAATTTTGGGAGTAACGACGGAGAGGAGCTGCGACGAAGAAAAAGAAAACGAAGGGAAGAGAGAGGGAGATATGAACTCCCGCAGCGAGCAAAGCTAAAAAATGGTCCGAGCCTCGGGTGAACCCGTGGGCCCCGACTGAATGGCCCAGGCTGAAAGTTAAGCCAAAGAGATTCCACGCGCGTGCGTACGTTGCGTCACGTACGTTGGCACGTTAAAGCTCAACCACGTACGCGTTCTCGCGCGCGGTACGTGTGAGGAGGGCACTGCCTCGTATATACGTACACATTCGCGGGGGTATGCGCAAAGGGTACGCTCTTAGCGACCGGTTCGCGGCCCCCTTAATGACTCGTAATCACGGAACGGTGATGTCCCTGAGTTATGACGCGCCTTGCCCAGGGGAAGAGGATGCACAGGGGCGAGAGGGTCCAACGTGAAGACGAAGGAAGTGAGAGATACACTCTTAAAGAAGGAGAAAGAACCTCTCTCTTATGTAACACCCACCGGGGTTACCGCTGCATCGTCACTCTCCTCTCACCTCGTTCTCCTCTTACGGAGAACTTACGAGCTTACTCGAAATCCAGATTCCCCGCGAGACGGTCGTTATGCCGTGCATACATGAGCTCAATCCTTCTCGTCCTCTCTTACATTCCTCTTGTATACTTTATGCTGATTTTTGTTCTTTCGCGCTTTATTTCTCTTGCTTATCTCTCCAACTTTCTCTCTCTCTCTCTCTCTCTTATTCGTTTCCGTCTTTACAGATTGCAGCGACGCAATCGCACTTTAAAGTATTATGGATAACTTTAATGAACTTGTCTTATGTCTATTTTATTATCGCTAATGCATACCCGCAACTTAAATGAGTCATAAGCGTATTCCGATTTTCGTCGCTTTGGGAATGACTCAGTCTTGTAGATGCGATACAGTGGATTAATCATTCGAGGGAATCACCTAAACGAACTCGTTCTTAATCGTATTTATCTATCTTATCTCTGTATTCCTTTCATCCTTTTCATCATCATAAAGTGGTACCATCATTTGATTACTTCACGTAAAACCAAAGATACCTTGTTAGGTTAATATTATATTTATCCGATTTTATCGTACAACAAATTTGTCAAGCCTGTTGATTGGCTGTAGGATACAGAGATCCGAGAACCTCTGCAGCTAATTAACACACTTGAAAGATTTGTCGCATGATAAATATAATCCTTGTGCCTGTTTCTACCAATGCAATGTAGATTAACTTTAATCTCGGTTCAAATTACTCCTCATTTTTTTTCTAATTCTAAGAATTAGAAAAAGATAAAGGGTTGAACTGAAATTAAAATTAATCTACAATGGTAGAAACGGGCATTATACTTTGCTGACTGAGGATAGTGTGCGACAGTATTACGACTTGCACCGGGGTAACCAGTTCAACATATTACTCTCCCTTTAGTTAATTATTGTGACAGTAATAACTCTTAATCCAAAGCTCTCGTTTGTTACGGGACATTTACATTCTGCAACGCGACACGCGCGCGACGTCGAGGCTGTGAGCCAACAGGTCGTACAAAATGATCGTCCCCGATACCAATAGATCGCGAAGAATTCCGCGATCCAGACGGCTACATCCCGTAAAGGTGTTGCCACGAGCTTCACCTTTCGCCTCAATGATTTTTTATAAGAGCTGATCCTCGTTCTTCTCGTTTTCTCTCTTTACCATTCCTCGCCGGATATCGCACTGGTTGTGCCCGTCGGTTTCACTCGTCTTCTCTCTCACCTCCTTTTCGACCATCTACCACCACCTGCGGCAACTCACCGATTACTGCCCCACCTACGCGTGCCATACGGAGGAGTCACTAATGACTCCACCGTTTATGAATACGGATTATTCAGGTGAGATCGGTATGGCGAGGGATTATCACGAGCGAACTCCCTTTCGAATACGGACGAAGAAAGATAAAAAGAGAGGGCATAAAAACGTCAGGGTTATTTTCCATCTCCACGCTTGTAGGAATCTCAATCTTTTCTTTCTTCTACTTTTTCAACTACGTTCTGGCTTTCTTTTTTCTATTATACGCTCGACCCTTTGGCTTCCAGGACTGATGACTAACGCGGATCAAGGACCTCAATTCAACGAACCACTCGGTCCATGTACTATCTTTATATCACTGTCAAATACTTTTCTTAAATAAACTCCAATTCTCTATATGCATCCCTCCTAATAAATATGTATTATAATGTTGCTTTTGTCTATTTGTTTTTATTATTTCTAAATTTTTTCAAATTAAATGTTTTTATGCATGCTTTGAGAAAACTTTTAGTAAAACAAATGCGTAATGCCAGAATCTTATTTCATTTCTGATTAATTAATTAATTATATTTTCTTATAGAAAAGTATATACTACTAAAATGCTCATATACTTGCTCTCAATCGGTCCACGCATACTCATGCACACACAAGTATACACATACATATGTTTTTATTTTTTTAAGCATTATTATACGTATTTCTTTATATATTTACATAATTTAAATATTTTTTGTATTTCTTGTACTATATATTAAATTACTCTTACCAGATTACTTATAATTTTTGTATACCTGAGGAGATGTCATCCCAAGGCGCTTTAAATGTATTCTCTTTTTCTCTCTCCCTCTTTCTCTCTCTTTCTTTGATAAGTATCAGTATATAACTGCGCTTCGTATTGAGAGATTTTCAGCTTCCAACATTGTCGAGGTATGTAAAATTTACGACTTACGTTACCGAGAAAATGCATTAAATATGACTTTCAAATGAAGTTATTATGAACGCCAATACTTTGATGACGCGGCCCAGAACGATCGCAAATGTTTTTGCCTAGAACGAATGGAACGGAAGTCGTGTTCGCGAGCGGAATTGTCGTAGCCTTGGTCGCTCGGCAGTGTCGAGCGAATCGGCGACCGGTTCATCGACTTTCATGAGTCCGTAGCGGTACCGTGACTTTCGTGTAGCGAACATTTTTCTCACTGCCGAGCACCGCGCGGCTCGAAGATGAACGAAGAAATTGCGAAAGTGGACCGTGAACTGCTCATTACATTCCGGTACAAATGGAACTTAACTTCACTTTTTCTTCAACGCCGAAAAAAGAGATTAATCGCATATGTGGCGTGCATAGCTAGATAGTAATTAGACCATAAATCAAATCAGAAAACATACGAATTGTATACTTCTGCGAATGGCTGCAATAAATGAAAGAATTAATGTTTCAACATTTTAGAAAATCATGCATATGATCAAATATAACATATCGACGAAAATCGACACTGGATAGTTCGTAACAGTCAAGGTGTATAATTATCTCAGTATCGACCATGTACGTGTCTAAACAAATGGTAAAAAAAAGTTTTAAACCTCGCCGAGATATTAATGACTGCGCATTAAAATTCACATCGTGTTTTGAAAGATGCATTACGAAAGCTTAGAGCTAGATTAGATTCACCGGCATGACAAATGGCGCGAAGCGGATAGAAGAGTACTACCGGCCGGATAGTTTCCCACAAATCTCTCGCTATGCCGGTTGATTAAGAGAGTCGCGGCCATCGGTGATCCAGCAGGAAATCGCCTAGACATAGCTTGGCGAATGAGCCACGTTACACGGCACAGCTCGATAAGGGAACCAGTTTCTACATAAGCTGTGACACGATCGAATAACTTCCTCGGATAACCATATCCCTCGATATTCTTGAACCGGTCAAAGAATAAGCTGATAATGCTATCAATAACCAGACACTCTAACTACGCCCTAAAGATCTAAACAAACGGTACATAGAAGCGAATTTATTATAAGGCGAAGGGAAATGGAAAATTCAGATTTTACTTTTGACGTGGCGCGTACTTTCTAAAATCTTTGGAGAGGAAATCCAACTCTAAAGCGTGAAATCTCACTCTTAAAAATTGACAATTGAGCCACTCTTTTTCAACACTAGCTCTTTAGAGTTAAATTCCACTCCAAAGATTTTAGAGATTATATGTTTTTGCATACATTATTTCCCCGCACAAAAATTGACGTCCGGCGCGCTGCCAAGTACTTCCGCATTAATTTTATGCAAATTTCCAAGCTATCGAGAATAACACAGCAATCGATACAAACGAGACGGGCTGTGAAACAGTGCTGTGCTGTTTACACGTTAATTGCTTCGAAAGATTACTTGGGAAGCACGGGTCAATCTTAATCACCATATTTCCGACATCTCGAAGAAAGGAGTGATGGTGAGGGGAGTCGAGCGTTTTGCATAAATATTGACCGAAAATATTTCGACGTGGATTGCCGGGACGATCATGCCACGCCGCCGGCTGATGCGCTGACACAACGTTAATTGAAAGCGCGATGCTCGGCCCATCTGCGGACGAGCCGGGAAAGGCCACGAAGAAAACAATAAACTTTACGCTGAACCATCGTTATCTATATGTACACTCATATATACACATATCGGATATTTTTTTAACGATATATTATAGTAATTACAAACTAATGTATTTGCGCAAATTAATCATCGATCTGTCTGCTTTGGCATCGCGGAAGGGTAAAATTAAATATTATTTACAAGAAATTCGTACGTGTTCATATTTGCACCCAGAGAAAAGTTTCTTCGATTAAAAAATTAAAGAAATTTGTACATTGCTATATTGATTAAAGAAAAATTTCTTTGATTTAAACATCATTTCTTGAAAAATCAAATAAATTTTTCTTTAATTCGAATGTCATTTCTCAAAATTAAAAAAATTTTTATTTTCCTCAAAGATATTTTCACTTCAACTTAAAAAAAATCAACAGAAGAAACGAATTCTTCAATTTAAACATAATTTTTCTCTGGATGCAACAACATGTCGTAATCAGCGTTTCGTGCTTATCAGTCAGTGACGTTTCTACAGACAGTCTTCAGGATGCGATGGAATAGGATGTGATGTATCTTCAGAATATGACATATCTGCCATAGGAAGATGTGGTCGGTCGACTCCTTGCGCGGGTCAGTGTCCGATCTCGTTCTTCCTGCGCGTGTGTATGTCTTGGTACACGCCAAGTACCTTCGTCTCTCCCACCCGAACGACGACTGACGGGAACGCGAAACGTATGTATCGCAGATGATATCATTTCGAAGACGGGAGTAGCTTGGTAGGTATAAGGAGAGATATTGTTTAGCGTACGACGTTGGAAAATCATAAGTCGATGACTGGCACGTTGCCGACGGTCAGGATTCCGGATACGATCGCACGTCGCGATCGTTGCACGTTGCAAAAGGAGGGAATGATGATTAGCGGCGTGCAGATCGCTAAAAATAGACCCCTCGTCCGTGTCCGTTAATTGCGTACGCCTTACTATCTGTATGCGTACGTTCGCGATTAACGAACGATCCACAAACAAAGCCGAGGTAATTTAATACGGATCATGATGTGAGGAAGACTTGGCGCTCATTGTTATTTCGAGTCGTCTATCAATAAGCGCGCGCGTTTTTCCCAGCAACGTTGATCTCATCGCGGCCCGCGAGGCACCGTAATGAAAAGTCAGAGATAGGATCGATTGTGTTGAGAGTCAACGAACGATCCGCGAGCAAGGAGCAACAGTTTAACAATCCATCCGTTCTTATTGCGGAACTACTTATCTATCGACAGAGTTACGGGAGTTTTGTAGATTCGATCGATTGACCAAGCCGTATCAAAAATTTAGGTCGTAATTAATTATGCAATAATTTAACGAAGGAAGAGCCACTCGCGAGTCGATTGATCGCATGGTAAAACCTAATGCACAATTGAAAAGCACAAGCAATATAAAAACAGATTTCAATCTATTAAAAACCATATACCAGAATACACGATTATGTCACTGGCATGATGTAAAAAGAAGGGTACCTATGGATGCGCAGTAGGAGAATGAATTCCTGGTCAAATTTGATTGCTTGTTTTCAGTACTGCTATCACCATTATGTGCAATGATACACCTTTCTTTTCACATCACATGGTCACTGGTAATCAGTGAATAAAACGTGAAATTCCTAACTTAGCTAACCTTGCTTGGTGTATAAATTTAATGTATATGATATTGAAAAATTGGAACTAACGTACAAATAGAGTGTTACTCCCTGTTTTTATTGCCTTACTTTTTATTGAGATAAAAAATATTCGGACAACCACAGCTAGAAATTCAGAGAAATGTGGCTAGAAATTGATACAACTATGGCTAAAAATTTAGACAATATTCTGTTCGAAAATTCAGACAATGTGACTGTAAGAAAACTTCAGCTTCAGAATTTTAAGCAATTTTTTACAGAGTACGTTACATCGCCTTATATTAAGTTTTGTAAAAACCATAAAAGAATCCTTACAGTCCGTCCTTATACCCTTGATAGGATTTATCTTGAAGCAGGACGATCGACTTCGCGTATATGGCAATGAAAGATCCATCTCTTACCTGAAACAGAAAGAAGAACGCTGGTTAAGCTCGGATATCACACCGCACGAACGTTTCAATTACATTGGCCGATAAATATCGCGTAAAACGAGCCACGCACTTCTGTCTTCGCGACACATGCAAATGCGAATAAAATAAACGAGGCTATGAATTAATTTTTAAATCGACTGTATATCTATTTACAATGGATACTTTTTCCAAGAAATCAAATATTCAAGCTGTTTAATCATGTCGTAACAGTTTCATGGAACAGCAGTTGTCCATTAAGAGATAACGCGATAATAAAATTATTTATTGCTCCGTGCCCATATAAAAAAACGGCAAAGGAAAGGCCGTCTGTAGATATTTCTGTATTTTTGCGACGAAGAATCTTTTTTCGCGATAACGTGATAGTAAAGTTATTTATTGCTCAAGTATAAAAATTCGAATGGAAAATTGAGGTATTTCTGCAATTTCCGACGACAAATCCAGTTTTTTGTTTCTTTTTTTACATATCAACTCATGTTTAACTGATATTGGTTTACTCTAAAAATGCGATTTCTGCTCCTGATCGTAATTACTGATAACATCAATACCAGTACATGGTGTAATTAATTTCTGTATTGCTGTAGAGGAGACCCTGCGATTTCTGTAACATCGTGATAATCAAAGCCTAATAAATCGGCGCGCCGTAATTAATTACGACTGATTCGTAATTACTGCTTTCGCGAATAATCGTAATTATTGCTATCGCTTTTCATGAGGCTAATTGTAAGTGTTAGCTTGCCGACGCGTATTCCTTCGTTATTAATAGATTAAAAATATAGTTGCGTAAAAGAATCCTACGTACAAGGAGAACGTGATGAGAAACCGGCAGCCGAGGCAAGTCATCTACTTTGTTATGCGATTATGCAGATTAAACTGATAGGGATGTCATTTAAAAGGCCGTAAAAAGGTATCTTTATTTTTTTTTCGCGACGCATAATTTCGGATGACGAATTCCATCGTAAAATCCAGAATGTAGAAACTCACTTCGGTCATCATACTCGTAAAACTCGCAAGATTTTTTTAACGACCATTCTGCGTGACATCGGCGATGCTAAATGCGACAAAAAGAGGTCAGAAGAAGAAAGAAACATATAATTATATACCCATGCGCATATGGCTGACTATTATGCGCCATATCTACTTAATCGTCGCACAGCGAGAGACGAGATTTCGAGATAAAAATTCCGCCGAGGAAAAGTGTGATGATCTGTTCGCGTGGGGGCTCCGCGGTATATTCAGGTTATATTGTTATCAACTTTCAACGAGCTGCCTAAACGATTCCCGGCTTAGTGTCCCGACAGAGCGTTAAAGGAGACAGCTTAGCTCGCCACGTGTGGTCGACTAAGATGACAGTGGTATGGCTTTTGGCATCGCGCACGTGGGAGCGGGGCAACAGGAACAAGACAGCGGGAACGACGAATTCAGACGGGGAAGAAAAAAAGGAAGACAAGACGAAGCCGGTAGACGAAGGGACACGTGAGTATTGCCGAAGCAACGGGTACGGACGTAGGAGGAAGGCGTCTCGAGTGCCCAAACGCCCCCCGTCGAGCATTATTACACATTTAACTAATTTCCTTGTCTCGTAAAGTACGAGAAGACACCGACTGGAGCTCACATGCGCTCTCACAGAGCCGACACGGGCCGAGCTGCGATACGGTGTCTCTATATAGCCGGGACCCTGGTCTCTCTCACCCACTAAAGAACGCCGTTTCGCGTGCTCGTTTTTGCGACTCCGGCGCGTAATCGATGCAATTATTAAATTCTGAATCTCTCTCTCTCTCTCTCTCTTTCCCACGGTTATATCGCCGCGATTCGCGCGATTTTTTGCGCGACCGTCCAGTTAGTTCGTATCGTTTGAGCGCATTAACCCCGAGATTAAAGTGTACACGCTATTCTGGAAAAAAGAGCATTTGCGGCGATCAAATGCAATCCGATTTATAGCTCGATATTAACCCCGTCGACGTCGCCAGCGACTTAAACGGCGATGCGTTATATCCCGCCGCTTTCACACCAAAGCTATAATATGGAGAAGCTAATGAGCACGTAATCAAGTGACTCACAGTTTCTTCGAAAGAATTCGAGAGAATTCAAACATTTTATGATCCAAGCAGAAAGAGAGATCGTCATGGCAGACGCGACATCGTAAGCTTATAAAAGTTACGATAGTTAAATGTACGTCGAATCGCTATTAACACGTCGTATCTGCGTTAAGACGATCGTAAAAACTTAGGTATACGCTTTATATCGTGAAATATTTGCGATTCAAATTGGTATTTAGTAAACTACCAACTACGTTGCGCAACATTATATATACGTGTATCCCCCGTTCCCGAGTAAAACTCTTTGGAAGTAAGAGTTACGCGTGAGAACGGTGCCGGACTATCACTTCGCGTTACAAAACTATAATTCAAGCGTGTAGAAATCGGAGGTTATCTCCGATCGACACTAATTCTTTGCCTGCACAATCGAGTGTTAGAGATCGATCGCGCACGATATATCCGTCGATCGTATGAGAGAAATGCAACGTTCGACACAACATCAGGAGAATATTCTTTAGCGGATATGAAGAATTAATCATCTTCATAGAACGAATGTACAGGACTATCCTACGATAATCTCATTATCGACCCTCAACCGTTACAACATCATTAACGGAATAACGGAAAGAAGCAGAAATGAGACAACGTTTCATGTTTCACGCAATTTTGTCCAACAGCGAAATCCTTTTTTATTCTCCTCTGGCGGAGAGTTACTTCATACTGTAGTTTTGCAACTTGATGCTTTTATGGACATTCTGATGGATACACAACAACGCTACTACTTAAAATAATTATGCCGCGATTTTGTCATGATTGGTAAGGAATATACTAATAATAACTTGTGATTGAATTATATTGTTTTCTGCCATAACGTTCACATCGGTGCTCAGAATCATGCGATAATGTTTCTGTCCGTCATGTAATTTTACTGAAATTTTTACACGTGGTCGAAAAATGATCCACAAATATGCGTTCGCCGCAATGAACACGAAAGAGAGGAGCTACTTCGTACACCATCCGTAGGCTCCTTCCGCCGCTGTCGGTGAAAGAGATAAATGTTCCGCACAGCAAAACCTGTGAGTGAAGAGATGCTGCCGAAACGACGTTCCTCATTTGCGAGTATTGCAAAGATTAAGAAACGTTACTCACGTCCCTGTCGGTCAGACAGCTGCAAAATATTTTTAACAAATTATGCGCATACGTGATTTCTTTACATAAGGTATTTTAATGTAAATGCTTGATCGATGTATTATACAACTTCCAAAATAAACAGCTCAATTAATGACTGGTGCCGAAATTTTATATCATGCGAATATCAAGAAATGGGAGAAATTCTCAGATGTAAACACACACACACACACACACACACAATGCTAAAAATATTATGAAATTTAATGTACTTTTTATAAAAAATTTTATGGAATTTAATGTACTGTACTTAAAATTTTACATGGATTTGCATAAAATTTAATGCACATGTGTTCATTATATTTAAGACTACTTAAACTAAGTGAAGACTACTTAATTTTCAGTTTTCAGTTTTCACTTAGTTTTCAGTTTTCTGTAATTTCATTATTATTTACTTGTTACTTATTTACTTTTCGTTTTTAATTTCCCCTTTGCGATTCTATTTTCACTGTATTATTTTTTGTATTTCCTCTGCATCTCTATTTTCTTTGTATTATTCACTTTTTGCTTTATTTTCTTTATTTTTTCGTTATATTATTTTCATATTTTTTGCTTGTACATTCGTAGAGAGCTTACCCAGAATGTTGATAAATGCTGTGTCTATGTACATCTCTCTCTCTCTCTCTCTCTCTCTTTCTCTGTCTGTCTGTCTCTGTCGCTACTTCGCTTGGAAAAAAAGAGAGCCCCGTGAGAATCTATGAAAATCAGTTAGACATTGATTCTACGCCCTTCAAGTATTTATGGCTCTTGATTTCGAAAGTACCCTTGACGGCGCGATCGTCTCTCGGTTCACGATTGCTCTCACAGATTCACACCATCGTATAACGATCGAGCCGTGGAAACAATGGCTGCTTACGGTTCGACCCTGGAACGCGAAGGTAACCATGGCCGCGCTACGATTACGGAAATGCCCTGTATTTTATATCTTTGCATTGGAACGCGCTGCGGAATCCAGAAATCGCGTTCTAGAGAACCAATTACTCGTAACGGTTCGCGGGAAAGAGAAAGAAAGAGCGGTCCTATAACTTTTTTTCTCTTGAAATGTTTGCGCCGTTCCTTTGTCTGCTGACTGTTGAGAAGTTCTCTATCTACCTACGCTGTGTCCTCGTTTGTGCCTTGAAAAGGGACACGCTGAGCCCTTAAACAGCAACGGGACGTGCTACGTAACGGCGATAAGGTATGTAATGATGATTACTTCGAAGAAACGTTTCCACGAAAGACACCGTCACAGATGACGTATACATACGCATAGTTGCGATCTACGAAGACGCACACGCGTGCATGCGTGCGTGGATGGAGACCCAAGAACGTTCGAAATCATAATTTCGGTCGATTTCGATCGGCGCCCTTTCTTCCCACAGTGCTTAGTTTACGCGTCGTCGGGCAAATTACGGGGTTCCGGTGTGCCCGCGCGAGAGGGACACTCTTTGGAGAAGCGAATAGCAAGAGACGAAGGCAGAGAAAGCCAATACGGAAAGATACGGAATGCAGGAAAGAGGGCGAGAGAAGAAATAAAACGGAGAGAAAGAGAGAGCAGCCGAGAAAAAAGATCGGTCGGGTATATCTTGAGAGATTATGTAAGACCTGGCGGCACTCCCCAACCGTTTTTTGCGCGCTCTTCGATCGTGCATCGCAAGTCGGGAAATTGCTCTGGCGGAACTGATGCCATTACTAACAAACAAACAAACAAATCAAGAATCGAAAATATATAATAATTCAAAATTACAGATTGTAATTTAATAATCTAGTATTATATATAAAATATAAAATATTTATCTTTCAAGTTAGTTTACTAAATACTTTAACTCCAAACATGTCTTGCGTGTAATATTTTGTCTATGTGAATAATTTTCACAATAAACCTTCACGAGAAACCATCGTGTCTCTTCCAGCCACCTGCCTCCTTAATTGATATTGGCGCACACGGTCAGCTGTTGCAAAAATTTCACGTTACTCAATGTAAATCGGCGTGAACACGCACGAGAACGAGCATCAAAGCTCAGCAGCGTATCGAAGAATATATATTTTTTTCTTCCAGTCCAATGCGGCGGCGTTCGGCGCCGCTGTACGGGCTCTTACGACCGAGCATTCGACGGTTGTATTTGAAGCGACCTTTTTATTACGCCGACGGGCAACATCGGTACTCCACCTCATACGGAGCGTTGCAGCATTATAAGTTTTCCGCGACTACAGTCTGGACCGGTAATTTGAGACGAATAATTGCGGGGCACAAAAAAATATGGCCGTTCCACGAGGGACGGGGTGGAGGTGGACAAGGGGCGGACGGGCGCGAAAGAAGGAGAAACAACCGGCGGAGTTACGTATGTTGAGTTTGTGAGTATGTCATTGCTTGGTAAGACCCCCGGGCTACGAGAATCCGAGCCGGAATATTCTCGTCCTCTCCATCTGCCTCTTTCATTTTCGTCCCTCCTCTGTCGTGATCCTCTCGCTCGTGCGTACGTATCGCAGACCCAGACGCAGAATCGAAATTGTTCTTGCGAGCAACTAGAAGGTCGGCGGAATTTTTCGCGCGCTCATCCGTCATCGAATTTATCGCAGTGGACTCAACGTCAAACTTAATGGAAATGATTTATTTCCAAGGCGAGATTTCGAGGAATATAAAGTTTCGATCGTGTTATACATTTTTTATGGTGCGCTCCCCTGCGATTTATACTTTGAGCCGAGTTATTCGTATCAAGAATCTTGTTGAGCGATGGCCGTCGACCGCAAGGCCATTCGGCGAGATGCATACCGTGCGCACCCGTTGATATTGCATCTGATATTTATCGCCTTTAAACTGGACGGCGAGCTTTTTGCCGCTGTCACTTTCGCAACCAGCCTGGACCCAATGGGACGTTGAAAAAGAGTAATAAAACTCCTTTTCCCATCAGCACCTCACCATCCAGCTTCAACGGGCGCTATCAAGATGTAAGAGCCAGATTGAAATAGCTTAATATATAATAGTTATCACAAATTTTACATGAGAATTTAAATTCCTTATGTAAAAATTCTCCGATATATTCTTAAAAAATATAAATAATAAATTTATTACCAAGCAATATAATTATTGGTACAATTATGGACTCGTAATCGCACGAGATACTCTGCGATAGAAGTGAATTCTCTTTCGCCATCCATTGTAATCAGATACGCGACAACGCGAGAAAAATTCCCGAAGGCTCAGTCCATCACGACTCCTCGCGGATGATCAAGGGTGATCCGACTCGCGCGAGCAGCGAATGGCTCCGGTATCCGGTTCGCCTTTGGCTCTTCGATGGAAAGGAGAAGAGAGAAGTTCAAGTTTCTGGCCGCGGGAAACGTACAGTCGGGCGACGAAGAAGTCCCTGATCGGTCGCGAAATACAAGTTTAAGGGGTAGACAAATGCTCTCTGCGCTCTACATTGATCCCAGTCTGAAGATTGGATCGAGTTTCTTAAGAAGAAAAGAACGATCTGCGAAGATGAGGCGTTCAACGCCACCCTTTCTAGCGGGTTCCTCCTGCCGGAGGAGGATCCGAGGGAGAGAGAACGATGATCTTTTCTCCTCGCGAGCTCCGGAATATCCGCTCCGCGCGGGTCTATTATGCGAGAATGATAAATCGACGGGCAAGGCCACCAGGAATCTCGATAAGATTCCCCGTCTCGTTCGCGTTCCTTCACTCGCCTCCCCCGCACGCGTGTTCCTTAAACTTATACGAACCCCGAGGTCGTTTGAACTATCAACCATCATCGTCCATCTGCCTTGGATTCCTCCCCCGACCGACACTGAAAGTGCCGTGATTCTTAACGCATTACTTCTACCGTGAAGTAGTATCGGCAGAATTTTTTCAAGTCAAAGGACGAATGATGATCCCGGATATGGCGACTGAAAAATTCTTTTGGAATATATATTGAGAATATACATACATATAAAATAAATCATTAATATGGCTCAATCAGAATAAATCAATAAATAAAAGTAGGGCTACGAGCCAGTTACCATATAAAGAATATTTAATAATCATATAAACGTTTCGACGCCGATCGGGTCATTTTCAATGTAAACACAAATAATATTACATAAATTGTCGGAATATTCGGTCAAATTATAATATCCAGTATTACGTTATGACGTCGCCTGACATCGTCAAGGATACATGTGTTCTCTCCAATATATCGTATCGCATGGCTTACCACCTTTTATTATATATGACTTAGTTAATTTTGCATTTTTCTCTCGGCGTCTGACTCACATCATTACAACAAATCAAAATTACATTAAGATTTTTGAAAAGTGAGATGAGATCACTTTTACATCAGTCAAGTTATGCTTTTACATATGTTCCGTACATATCTAATAATAGGGAATACGAAATAACCGACGTGTTTTACTAGATATTGTAATTTGACCGAATATTCCGATAATTAATGTAATATTGTTTGTGTTTACATTGAAAATGACCCGATCGGCATCGAAACGTTTGTATGATTATTAAATATTTTTTATATTGTAACTGGCTCGTAGCCCTACTTTTATTTATTGATACATATAAAAGACGGTTTATTAAAACTGTAATCATAGATCACCATTCGTTCGATTAACTTGTTTCATATAGATTTCATTGTCGATATCGGTCCTATTTTAACAATGGTCGGCACCTCTATTAACCGCGATCAAAGATATCGCGGGACCGAGGACTTCAGAGTATCAAAAGGGGAACCCGACGGAATTCCGTGGACTTGGCACGTATCTCATCATCGATCTTGGACGAGCGGTAAGCGCGGAAGCGAATAAACGATCGTCATAACGGAATTTACGAGAGAAGCCACGAAAACGGGAAAGATGGCCAGATAAGGGAACTCGCGAATAGTCCCGGAACCGCGTCGTAGGTCACGGTGCGAGTAACTCGTGTAACTCGAAACGACGAACCCGGAGCTATAAAGCGTTGTTATAAAGCTCCGGCTTACATCGCATCTCCTATTCTTCTTTCTCTCTCTTTATCCCTCGCTCTTCTGGTCCAGAGGAGTCTTCACGTCTCCTTTTCGCCTGTATAGGTACGCTGTTATGTTGCGAAAGAAGCGTCAGCGAGCACCGCGGCAGCTAACAATAACAATAAGGCCCATTAGCGACGTCACACGTACTATAGGACAGGATCGGTTACTTAGGATTATCTCTCGCGCCTACGTGTAAAGGATACCTCCGCGAAACGGTCCCGACCCGTGTGCAGAGAAACTGGATAGAATGGCTAGCGCGGTTACCGCCGTGCAGGAAAGACCGTTCCAGATGGAATGAGGAAGGAGACATCGTACGTTGGATATCGCGGAATAAAAGGACGTCCTCGTGAGAGCGTGAGGAAACGAGGAGACGCGACGCGATGCGGCGCGTTCAGCGAGAGGGGAAACACCGATCTTACAAACGAATACACGTAGGACAAGTTTCGTCCTTTCTCTCTCATATTCTCTTTCTCTAGTGAGCTCCTCAGTAACCACCGCGCTCGAGTTCCTGGGTGAATGCAAATGAGACAAGCGGCGCATCGGTTAGCCACCGGGGAAGAGAACTCCTGCGAATACATCTTCCGTATCCGGATACCGTCGTTTTCCACAATGAGCGACGGAATCGTCGGATATTACTCGGCCCTTTTCCGCGAAGGTGAATGCCACTGACGGGCATCTCGTCATCTAATCTCATCCGGCTACCGCACTCACCGTTGCGTTGCGCGGTTTTTTACACGAAAATCACCGCATCACCATGAAAGAAGAGCAGTCAGCGCAGCTATTTCCGTGGTTATACTCGATTATACATCTGCCTGGCGAGATAGTAATTGAGCCGTTGGTCAGAATGATGGTATAAGTCTTGTTTTGCTTGCATAATAACAGAATCTATGCGAGTACTTAATGTAAAATCCAGCCATTTCTGTCTAATAATCTCACGGAAAATGTAAGATTTTTACCTAAAGCGAAACGTGACTACAGTCTTTATACATCGCATAACTAAAACGATCGCAACTTCCCTGGTTAATTCCAATTCAATAGCTATTTATTGTCGATAACTTACGATTACGGTCGACCGTTATCACCATCTAGTAAGTGTGCGAAGTATTTCTCGGCGCACCCACACCGGTCTCATTATTTCACACCGTGACACGCGGTCGATAATTCTTGAAATAATTGGAAAACGGTGGAACATTGCTTACCGTTGCACTCGTTTCCGCGCATGCATATACGTCGCCTGCATACATACGTAAAATCCGCTCGTGCGTTTGTGAAAGATCGAGGAAGTAGCGATCGAAGCGGTTCTTTCGCATAGTCCTGCGTCCACACCACCGTCCCCGGGAACTTTATGGCTCATGAATGAAACATGGACCTAACCGTACATCTGCGAGGCTTACGTGTTGCAACGGTGGCTTAATGTATGCCGCGATCGCGAAAAATGGCGAACCGATAAATGGAATTAAGGCGGTGAGCCCGGCGTAGTTGTCTCTGTCGCTCCGTCTTGATATCACGACGAGGAGGACGACAACAACCGGGAGCGGTCGCGACACGAATCGCCGATTCCATGACGACGCTAAGAGCTTTCGTAATTTCGCGCGCAGACACGTTGCCAAAGAGGGCAAGCCGAACGAGTCACGAACGACAAGTCACACTTCTTAATAGGAGAAAAAAGATAAAATGGCTCATTTGCGTATTAGATTAATCCTTCGTCGGCAATTTGAAAGTTTCACTCTTCGTCCGCAACTAGAGTCTTTGAACTTCAGTGCAGATTTTTATGTTGTTTCGGACTGTACAAAAATCTGAAAAAATTCTTACTAAAAGATAACAATAGTTTTTACTATCCTAGAAAAGTTGGATTTTTATTTTATTTGTTTTTTACAGATTTAAGTTTATCTATTAGAATTCACAATAAAAAAAATTGACTGTGCCTTCAAAGTCCAATATTGCCAGCAGAGTTAAATAATATAAAGTAGTTTAACTTTTGATATAACTGCATATTTTTAATTTACAAAAACCAAGAAATGATATGATTGTTTTAGTATACGTGATATACTATTTGCTAGTTATTCTGTTCTTTTTATTTTTTATAGAAGAACTTAGAGAGGAGGAAGTTATGGATCGAAATTACCGTGACGAAGTAATTTGTCGACATAATACAAACGTCTTGGATGTTCTGCAGTCAGTCAATGTGGTAACGAAGATGCGGGATGAATTAGGTATAAGGAGCGATAGGAGCCACCTGACCGACCTACGGTCTCTCTCAGAAGCGAATGTCCCTGACTGTCGTAAAGAGCGCGGCCGGAGCTCTCTCTCACCTCAAGTCGTTTAACCGTTTAATGGCGGGTCAAGCGGCAATAACGCCGCCAAATAATCATAAAAAGGCGGCTGGTAGCAAACGCGGAACCCCCTGTTGCGTTCGTAGCGTAGCTACAGCATCGCGTTAACGTTTTCGGTGGCGACGACATATCTTATGCCGAGTCTTCGTGGTGGTCTTTTTCACCAAGAGTATCGCCAAAATCATTTCCCGACGAGCAACATATACTTTTGTCTTTCAGAATTGCCTGAATTTTTATCTTTAGTTAGCAAAAAGTATTTAAAGAATCAGCGAATTGCACAGTTATTATACAAATTAATTAATTTAAAAGCAAAAGCTCTTACAAATAAAAATAAATGTAAAAATTATATATACATATATATATCAAGCTTGATTTATATATATATAAAACTAAGATGAGAAAGAGGCTTATCGAAAATTCACGAATGATCCATGTGAACTTCAATTCAGAGCTTTTCCATCACCGTATCTATCGCCAACGAAGAACGCTCGTAGGAGGGCAAAGGATAGGTGAAGCGATTTACCAGGAGGAAACCAAGCGTGGCCGCGAATGTAGCACACGATGGGCCAGGAAAATCACGCTCGACCCCCGACCCTGACCTATGGAGCCCTGCAGTAGCGAAGACGCCAGACTGAAGACGAGATCTCACTAACTGTATCCCTTGGTGGCGGTACGACGAACGTTTACATTGAACACTAATTGAGAAAACAGAACGTAAAGCGTGCAAGAAAGCTTCATGTAAATTAATTTTTTTAAACATCGCTAATCGTACGGTATATAATAAAAAATAATAACAGAATTACTTGATCCATTGATTTTTGTCATATTTAAATATACTAAATATAATAGTCGACCATCTATTGTACTAACGCAATTAGTTTCACACTAAAAATATCATTGGAAGTAAGTTCGTAAAGATATGCAACGAAAACGATAGCTTGGCGCGTAGAGTATATATAGCCAATTCAAAGGATGTAAATAACGACGTCACTCAGAATCGGTAGAATGTCACGTACGAATCCGCCGGACAACCACGGCTTCAACCTCCCTATCTCTTATTGCGCGTCTCTAACGCGAAAGATAGACGAAGCCAGAAGACGATGGCTCGCAATCGATGTCTCGTATGCGTTCGTGAGCGCGATGCGTAATGACCGTGAACCAACATGGAACAGTTCTCCAAATGGGAGAGAGATGGCGGATGGCGGCAAGAAAGAGAGAAACCGAGAAAGACCCCCAAGATTGTGCCTTGGCACAACTGCCCCCGACGATCGGGCTGATTTAATAAGCATATCGCGAAACTCTATGATTACGAAAGCTCGCGAAAGCGTTGGAAAGCGCCGGGCGCGCCAGGATGATCTTTATTTCCAATTGGATCCAACGGCGAATCGAGGGGGCCCCTCTTAATTGACGGAGAATCGAACGGGGAAGAGGTGGGTGGGTTTTGGGGAGGGTCCCGTGCTCTCGCATGGGAATTATTTTTAATAAGGATCCTTGTGCTCTCCGCGACGCATACGGCGCCTCCTCTTTCTCCTCCTCCTTCCTCGCCTTTCAATCTCCATCGGGGCTTCACGTACGTGACGTGTATATATCGATTAACAAGACTCGAGTACAAAGGGCGAGCCTCGAAGTGAGTCCACTTATAAGTATAACCCGACAGTTTTTGTGCGGGCAACTAACGCACATTTACATCGATCAGCGCGACACTGACGAGAAAAGAAGTTGCGTACAATTGCAAGTCATCATCGACGGTTATCGAGAGATTATTCTTCTTCTCCCGTAATAAAGAACAATCGAACACGCGATTCGTACGACATTCGAAGAAAGGAGACTCTTGTCGGAAGTATCGTGCCTGCCGCCCTTCTCTCAGCGAACACAGACAGACAAACCAGTCCTCAAAGGGGTAGCTCTATAATCATAATTTAGCCGTAATTACATTTATGACCCACTTTGCCCTCGTAAATTGTCTACGGAGATCAGGAGAGGGAGGGCTTCGGTCGTTGTTATTACGCGCCTTGGATGCCATGGAAGATCCCTCTCCTCCTTTATTCTTCTCCTCTTTCTTCTTCTTCTTCGCCAACTTTACCAGTCTCCCGTCCTCATCGTCATCGTCCTCGTCGTTATCGTCGTCGTTGTCGTCGTTGTCTTCGTTGTCTTCGTCCTCTTTTCGGCCGTGCGCGGTTATTAAGATCGTGATTGGAAGAGAGGCTGGTTCGTCAGGTGGAGCGGGTTCAGCCACCCTGACTAATCGAGAGTAGTGATAATCCAGGTTCGAAGGAAACGATGGATTCCAGGTATCCGTCTCTTTCTGAGCAAGACCAATATTCTCCCGAAAATTAGTCCTCGGAACTTATTTGCGGAGGTATCGCATTAACCTCCGGGCGCTTTAATCTTAGAGCATTTCGTCAGTTAATTGAGAGACTCCACGATTTTTTCTCACCGCGAAGTACACGGAAGAGCACTAAAAAGAACGGCAGACGATCGGTTCTCTTTCGGGCAATGGGATGAAGGCGCGTATCAAATTCGAATACACTGACGCGACATGTATGCCCGAGATAATTACCTGTCTCTTATCTTATAAAGACTTATATCGTAATAATACTGGAGTAGATATATAATACTTCTTATAATTATCGTATACTCTCGCTTCAATACTATTGCAAACAATGTGTATATTCTTATTCCCTCCCTTCCTTCAATTAATTCACTTCATTTATACATTTTAATTCGATATAAAAAAAATTATATTACAGATTTTTTTATAGAATGGAATCAAATGAAAATTAACTGTGTTCGCTGGATCTGAACCAGTTTATTTCGTACACATACTCAAACTCATTCAGGGGAGGACGTAACAAAAAATGAGAATGCCTTTATAATGATTGACAAGCACTTTGATAGAGAAAAGCTGACGTGAATGAAGGTGTTTGCGAATTCCTGGTGGCTTGTCGGTCGGGGCGATCAAGGGAGCGGAAGTCGCGCGATTTGAGAGTTAATAAGGTTCGGGAATCACGTCGGGAGGGGCGGGTGGTCGAGATAAGGTAATCGGCGATCGATTTCATCGCGAGAAGGCGAATTCGTTGAGCGTGCCGGAAACGGTGGGGACTGCTTTTCGCGGAGGGCGAAAGAAAGAGCTGCGGCGGGAAGGAGAGACGCGGTCCCATTGGCTCCTGAGATGGCGGAGCGTCACACCGGTTGGCCGCCTTAATAATATGGTACGGCAGCTCAGGCAGCACCGAGGACTACCACTGCGTGCCTGCCTACCTCTGCTTTCTTCGGCGTTCCAAGTCTTACCCACGGGAGATTGCTGCTGCCGTACGGTGTTGTACCCCATACCCAACAACCACTCGATCGTTACCCCCACGTAGTGCTACGCCTGCGTTGCGCGATACCGAATAATCGAAATCTCCCCATCAACACGATCGACACAACGAAGAGAGCTTCGTCAAAGAGCTTCAAATATGAACGCAATACAATTAGAGATTTTAGAATATTAAAATTCATTAATTTTCTACAGATATTTCTACAATGTACACTTGCTTAGTAAAATCATGTTGGTCATTATATAGATATAGAATAAATATATAAGAGTACCGAATATAAAAATATATATCACAGTACAAGATTGACGTTTAATTGACGAGATTGATGATAAACGTTTAAAATACTTTTCATTGCTACGAATTAGACAAATCAAGACAACATCAAGACAAAATCCGTACATACCTAACAATGACTGTTAATAGGCAACTGGATAAAAGGCGATACACGGAAAGAAAAATTTTGCTGAAATTTATAGGAATTTAGTTATATTAAACACAGATTTGAAAATAATTCTGTTGGATCATCAAAATAATTATATAGGGCACTCAAACCGGTTGTTAAAATGTTAAAACTTTTTGCAGCAATGATCGTCATGCTCGAAATTCCTACATAATTATTTTGATGGTCCAACAGAATTATTTTCAGATCTCTAGCTAAATTTTTAACTTCAGCAAAATCGTTCCTTCCGTGTATAAATCATATAGTCAATGTAGGCGGCGTATCCCCTCGCGTCGATTCTTCATTCCAAGGATACTCACGCTAATGGCGGAATGCCGCGGAGCGCATTCTTTTTCAGCTGAGACAATTAAACACGGTAAGAAGCCACGAGCCGCCACGTTTCATCTCTCACCGAGATGTTTTCGATCTTAACATGATCGTATCGACGGCGGTAGAAAAAGCGCGAATACTCGTATTTAGGTAGCTCTCTCGCCTCTCGAGAGCTCTTGAGCGCCGAAGGACGCATTCGCGCAAATTTCGTAGTCGGGCTTATGATTACTTCGCACATAACCTGCCATTATGTATATTACCGTCTCTCGCGCATTTCGTCCGTGGGCTTCCGATGCTGCTCG
>NW_017257489.1:469685-477495 GCF_001594055.1 Mycetomoellerius zeteki
GAGAGAGAGAGAGAGAGAGAGAGAGAGAGAGAGAAAGAAAGAGAGTGTGTGTAAGGGCCAATGAGCATACGCGCGAGAGCGTATACAAGCGCTGAGTATACATTTGGCTGGATGGAGGCATAAATAATACGATCTCGCCGGGGGCCAATCTTACGGTAGTAGACACGCCGAGATAGCCGCGGTACGATGATTAAAACTTGCTCATAGTTATGATCGATCCCTGCGTTACATCGTCGCGCGTATACGTGCCATTATTCTGCCGCGGGTGTTCTCTATACATGCTCCTTACGAGCTGTCGAAATATTATCTCGTTGAGGTTGAAATTATATGTAATAAATTTTTTTTTTATCGTTACTGTATAAGCGCGACTACAAGAAGTCATGAGAAATCTCCCTCCACTGTCTCATCTCGTTCTGGTCAACTTTGTCCCGATCGTCAAGCCTTTCTCGTTCTCCGCTCACAAAATCGTTAAGTCATTATATTAAACCCATTATTATACATCGAGGACAACAGCTGGAAGCAAAAATCTTCCTCTTCTTCTGTTATATTTATCGAAATATGTGCCTGTCGATTCTGTCGTTATTTAAGCGAACCCGATCGCGTAGCGGTAAGCCGACCGGAAAGGCATAGCTGGCCAGCCGGGCGAGAGAGAGAAAATAAAATTCGCCGAACCTCGGTAATACGTTTCGAAACAATTACGCTATGCTCGAACGCGCCCGTTGGCTACGACGATCTCTTCGCATATACGTCCTTTGCTCAACGGTCGCCGTGTGACCGTGAAAAAAGACCGGGTCGCAAAAAGGCAACGCGACAAAGGTCCTCGTTCACCTCCGGCTAACCGATATCCCTCTTTTTTCGCAGTATATCTCTTACAGTCGCCATTGCGGTACTTGTGGTTCGATTCCATTGTCGGAAGAGAGTATCATTCTTTCCACTTGATTTCTGACGAAGATCGTCGCGATCTTCGAGTACTTCTTTGCTTTCGTATCGATTACGAGCGCGTAATCGGCACCCTTCGAGCTATGACGAAGCCAAGAGCGCGAAGAGCCATCAGGACAAAATTACAGAACGCTGCACGTGAAAATGAATGTGGATAGCAAACGAATAGAGTGGCTCGAACATTGTGGAACGATAACTATATGTTGGCGTGTATGCACTGCAAATCCAAGTGTATAAAAAATTACTTTAATATACGTGTTTAGTTTTCCGTGTAAAAATGACAATGTACTACACATAGATTTACAAGTGTAAATCCATATTTGTATGTCGTGTTATTCTTACATGGGAAATTAATCACGCGCATATATATTGAAGCCACTTTTCACACACTTGGACTTGCAGTGTGTTTACCGTCAATGTATTCACGTCATGTTCGCAGATTGCAGAATCACACGAGACCAAGACTGAACAATTAATCGTTAATGACAACTTTGACTTAGCGTGCATAAAGGAATCCAAGTAAATAAGCGGATCGGGGACGACTCGCGCTCGCAGCATTTACGAAAGCATAATAAAGCGGTCGTAAACGTCATAAGGATTTTTCCAGCCGGTAATCGCGAACGACGACGGTACCTCGCCATCCGACGACGTTTCTGCGGCTTTCACCGCAATCACGCGCGACGAATAAGCACGTTGACGTTACAGGACTATCAATCGCGCCTCCATGCGAATATCTTTTCGCGCACCACGTTGACCTTACGATTTCATCTCGCGACGCGATCGAGAGATCGTGAATCGGCGAGCACATCGTCCACACGGGATATACGACAGCTGTCTTTCCTTGGAGAGGACAATGGGTGCGACAACAGCCGTCACGACTTCCTCGTCAACCGTCGGATAACAGGATCGCGATCTCAAAGCGAGGAGATAAACCTGATTCGCGAAGACGAGAGAACCGATCTCTTGCGATCGCTTGGGTGCACCCTGACAAATTGTCCGTCGGCGCGACGTGTAACCTGCCCGCCATTGTAACAGCCGTTAATGGCGGGACAAGTTATCAACTACTACCGCAAAGCCGGATCTTTACATAAAGACCGTTGTCATAGTTCTGTCCACTTCGCAGGGGTCTGCCACTGTCACCAATGTAACCATTGAGAGGACGGACCGACCTGTAAGTACAACATCGTCGCGCCTTTCCGATCGTATCAAGCTGAGACTTACCGAGACAGAACACTGCTTGTCGCGAGACACCGCGTGACAAGGACGATCGCGGAGGATGGGCCGCTAAGCGAGTGCTATTATTATCGCGATGTAACAATGTTATGGATGCATCAGCGAAGTATGAAAAAGGAAACGTAAAGACCTTAATGCATTGCTTCTTGCGCAGAAGTCATAATATGTAAATAATGATCACTGGTTGCACGCGTGACGGATTGAGAATTTCCTTTAATTGTGCACGATGAGGCATCAAAGGTTTGCATGAAAGGTTAAAGTTTACAAACCGGTGGAATCTAGGTAGAAAGTATATTGATATTATGGTATCTATAAAGTAATTTATCGAAGAGTCAAGCAAAGGGACGGGAAGTTGCAACTCTTCTCGTGTCGACGCGCGAAAAAGAAGCAACGTGGGAATGTTATTACCGCAATGTGTGCAGTACAGTGTGGGATCCAATCTCCTCTACCGTACGACGCGTCACGAAGCGAACGTAAGCGGGATTACCCATTCTTGCGAAAAGATTGCAACAAAGTGGGAAAAAGAAAGCGGTGAGTAACGGCTGAAACGACTTTCGATTGTACAACCAGGATTCGACTTGGACGGACGTGAATGAGGGATCGGTACAAACGCTATCATTACCACGTTGAAACGTCCGTGAACTTCCAATTAACTCGGCGCGGGACCATTCTCGCTCATACAATGTATTTCCCCTCGACTACCATCAACAGTGCCGCCGTACACTGATTTTCGGTTAGCGGCCATCTCATCAGGTCGAGCTGGACTCATCGGGACTACGTCATGACAACGGCGATCACGAGGAGCGTACGTACGCGAATGTGTATTATTAACACGCACCGGTCCCGGTACTACGCGGCAGATCCCTTCACGCCGGGGAGGGATATCATCCCGGACATCATCATGGACGTCTACATTGTGCGCTACCAGTTCGGCCCACGGGCACCATTTTTGCGGGGCCGACGGACGTTCCAATAAAATCGGTACGTCAGACAATTTTCGGTTACGCGTGATCTCATTAAGTTGCCCGTAGAGGCAGTCCGTTCTTCTCCTCCCTCTTCTACTTTCTCTTCTCTCCTTTATTTCTATATTCTCCTCCTTCTTCTCTTTTACCTCTTCTTTATCTCAGTTGCTCTTTCTCTCCGCATCGCAGCCGCCCAAACACCCTCGATATCCCGCGCGCATCTCCCGGCCCGAAAATGCCGATCATTATTTCAAAATCGTTCCAAATATTGACGCAAAAAGTGCATCTCGCATCTTGCGGTGGCTCGGCTGCGAGCACATCCTTCCTCGCCACGAGTTCCAGCTGATCGCGTCGTCGATTGTATTCGGCTTGAGACCGCCGCGAGTACTCACGTGTATTCGCGCGAGTATACATACGCGCATCAACCGGTAACAGTCATTATCGGGCGATAGCGGGTACGGTGTTTGTTGCAAGGCAAGCATGAGCCGGGAGTAGGGAGGGATGTAGGTGAGTAATTTTCATGGAAAGGAGAGAGAAAATGATAGCAACGGAAGAGAGTCAGCAGGAGATGTGAGAATACGTCGAGAAGGAAGAGGAGCGAGAGGGCAGTGGAAAAGGAAGAAAAAAGCAACAAAAGAAGAGTACGGGATCGCCTTGCGAACGATACGCAGATAAAATGGCGGTGCACGAGATCGCGGCTCTGCGGTGAGGCCGCACCATGAAACGAACGGTGACGAGGGAAGAGGAATGAGGAAAGGGGTGATGATGAAACGGAAGGGGAAACGAAGGCAGAGTACGAACGAACGGTGGAGAATGAGCAGGGACAAGAGAGAAAAGGATAAAAAAAAGGGGGGAAGGCACCGCTGAAAATCGCGTCGAGACGGGAAAGGCGGACGAGAGAAAAGAAGCGGTTATGGTGGTGGCAACGAGTCCCGGGAATGGGAGGTGGCTTAAAAATGAAGTAATATGGTAAAAATATGGCGGGCAATTTTCGAGGGAAGACGCAGACGACGAGCCTGTTGGCCGGGCTGAGCTGGGCCGAACCGAACGGAATTTGACGTTGCGACGCGAGAGGGAGTGTTGTGTGCTGGTACACGTCTGCGCACGTAATATCGATAGGCTCCCGAGAGTTCAGGTGAATACACCACGCTCGATCCGGCAGCGTAAAGATGGTCGTCCGAGATAGCGCAAAGTTAATAACGGGCGGATGGATAGATGCGGATGCGCGGTTTTATGAGGGACGAAGCGAAACCGCGGATTATTTTTACCGCGCCCGTCGAGAACGCTTGCGCAACGCGGGCAGATACGAAATCTCGCAGGCGCGTAGAATTACGATTCGCAAAGCAATTCGCGGTTCGAGCGACGTAAATGCCTTGTTTATCGTCGCTAGGACGACGCGTTGTACGCCGCGGATTTAGAGTTATTACACGACCGGTGTAACCGCAGTTACAAAACGCAATTACGACTGTGAAGTAACTAAGTAAAAGCTATTCGCTCAGAGCGTTCACCTGTGTTAATTATCATTTTTCATTCTTATTTCTCATTTATATGCACAAATATAAGTCGTAAAATAAAAAATATGTAACTCGTTTGTCCCGACTCGTTGGAGCTAGAAGAACGCGGAAGAACGAGGACAACCGAAGAGTCCACCGTCCGCGGAAACCGCGGAACAAGTGCGCGCGAGATTCTAATCGCGTGCAATTAAAGTTCGAGTCGTTTACGAATCGCGGCTATGAGTAACGATTCAAACTGGCGAGCTTGCCACGGCAGTTTGCCGGCACACACGCGGTCGTTCGCTTCCTTTAATTATTCCCTAGACGCTCCACGCCGATCGGAAGGTATAAATCGCTCGCTTGGGTTTTCGCAGTGGCACGCACGCGATTAACTCATGCCGTCTCACGCGCTACCGAGAGCTCCCTTTCCAACGCCGACGGTGTCAGAGTCGCTTATGGAGCGCACTCGACTCATCTTCTTTTTGCACGCTCGTAAATCTCGTAATAGTAGATAGAAATAGCGATGGCACTGATATCGCCCGCGCGAGGTGTCGGATACTTGTATCAATTTTGCACACGTATCAATCTTCCGCGATAGGTGTGCTATATATACCGGGGATTGTCAGTCCCGGATATTAATACGAGCTACGTCTGTCGCGAACAGCATAAAGCTCAATCACATCGGTACTTTCTCAAATCTTTGGAATGGAATCTAATTCTAAAGAGTGACAAAAAGTGACAATTGAATCAGGATGAAAAAAGAGTGTTTAAGGGTCATATTTTAAGAGTTAGATTCTACAAAGATTTTAGAGAGTATCGTACATTGCACGTAATAAAATCCAATCAGAGTTGCCTAAAATTCCATAACTTTTCCCCGACAAAAGATCATGATTTTCACTGATTTTCAGTAATAATTTATAATTTTTTGTATTTTCATTCTGATTTGGAAACCGTCAAATGTTTTATTGCGAGAGTAATTTAGCATAGCAATGTAAATTACTATTAATGTTGTCGACACTGCTTGCATTTAATTGTTAAGTTATATTTCAAGATTACGTAGACATGATGTACCCATATTAAACTTCTTTAAAACCAAGAATTTTCTCTCTCTCAAGAAAAATTTCCTGACTGTTCCCTGATTTCCAATTTTGTGACAATTCTGTCAATTTTACAAAAACCTACACTGTTAAAAATAACATATTAATTTTAAAGACGTATAGTGGTCTTCAAGTTAAAGTTAATATTTTATTTTTAACAATGTAACATTCATGTTGTGACGTGCTTTGCTCTGTCTGAGACGTGAGAGCGAACGACACATCTTTAATTTTGCAAAGTACTATTCGCAGCAACGAAAGCGTCGAAAGTGATCCGTCCAGTGACTCATCCGTCAATGATAGCAGCACGCGTGTGTACGCACTCCCGCCGGGAGTCTACGCGTTCGCTCGAGCGTTGCGAGCCGAGCGCGTGATCACCGACGCGGCGAGTCACTCCAGTATTACGGCTATTGGATAAGAGCGCGTATCTACTTAGTGTCCGTGGCGTACACGGGATTACCTGTTGCCGCGGCTTAAACGCGAGCTGCGAACCACCCGTCGAGGTTACCTAACAGGGTACCAGCGTCCGATACGCGTGTACGTACGTGCATACCGTAATAGCGAGCCGTATATATGCCGAGCGCGGCGAACGAATCGGCGCGAGTCATTTCATGCATCGCGAAACGAGCTGTCGGGTTCTCTCCTCGAACACAGGCCCGTGTTCCTCCGACGCGTAGTTACTTCAGAATGGAATGTTTTGCTCGAGCCAAGGGTGCCTCGACCGAGCGACTTCAATGTTGTGACGCGTACGAACGTTCCGCGCGAAGATAGAAATCGTTTCACTGACCAGTTTTCTCTGACGGCAGTAGCGATAATCTTGAAAGAAATTAAACGACGTGCTATTTAATGTTAATATCAAGAATTTAATGTTAATATTAAGAAAAAGAAAATACCTTGAAAATACGTTCGCAGAAATATGCAAACAAATTACAACTATGCCCGCAAATTAAATTAAAGTCACGCATAGTCGTGACAAAATAACGCGGAGTCAAGGACAGGATTGCCATATTAAAACTTTTAAAACTATAATTTACAAGCCAAAATTATGGACACTTTGCTTGTAATCCCGGACGCACATAAAAATGCGTGTAAGTAATAAAATTGGACAATCAACGAATAATTATTTCATATCTAATTGGTCATTAATGGTAATTATAATTTGATGTAAGAAACTGACCAATCATAGTTAATTGGTCTCTTCACATTCGACTATAATTGGTCAGTTTCTTAAACATATTATAAATCAGAATTAATACAGAATAGCCCAGGAGTTAAAGCAAAATAATTAGAAGATTCCCTGAAATCTCGGACGTTCATAATTATCCGAATGTCTCCTCAACATAAGTAGATTTAAAGCACTAAATTTAAACACATAGTGTTTTGCTTATTGAAAAAGTTTAAAACTAAACATCTTTAAGTGTTTAAAAAATGAAGACAAGAATAAAATATTTTGATATCTTAAAATTAAACATTTCGTTTTTAAGTGTACACAGAAAAACATACTAATGTAATACAAGTAATATACTATACGCAACTAATAATTATTTATTTCAAGTATTAAAAAATTTGTATATCCACAAATCTATCATAAGTTCATCAAATTCATTCCAAATATATGAATCCTAGTGAATTTGATATTTCAATCAAAATTATTAAATGAAAATAAATTCGATTTGCTTATTATATTACAAAGTCGCTTCTTCGATCAATATTCTTAAAAAAAAAAATAAATTCTCGTTTTGAATACATAATAATGAGTTTTTCTAAAATTTGTAATAAGTATATTTCGAAATGATTATAAAATAAAATTCTTTGTTAAAAATAATCATTATTTAAAAAGATGCAAGTAAAAATTGAGTAATTATTTTTCTTAGCAACAGAATATTTTTCTTTGTGTACTCTAAAAAAGAGGACGGTATCTGGAGAAAAAAAAAAGAATGGATAGCAATTCTAATCAAGGATGATGTTTTAGATTAACGATTACAAAACGTTCAGTTAATAGACGCGGTTAACAGATGCGTCTCATCGGTAGAGAGAGCATTCCGCTTTCCTCATCGGCGACAACGATTTTATATCTACCGCAGGGTGC
>NW_017257489.1:477513-544989 GCF_001594055.1 Mycetomoellerius zeteki
CAAGTCGTCTCGCTGAATCGAGACGCAGGAGATTCGCATGGGACTGCCGGGGCATGGGGACAGTAAGTTGTCTGTGCGGACGTGTGCGCGCACACACGATGTCATCCGTGGTTGCGCCGTCAAGTCAAGCGAGAGCGCGACGATGACTGAGCGCATAGCTCCACATCCTCCGTACTTACATCATCGCGCGTTCTCGTCGCCAACCTGAACTTACCTCACGTCGCGACACGAGGCCGCAATGGACGAGGACATGACCGTCATTCGTTGGTTCGTTCGTCCGTCCATGTCACACGTGCCACGCGTGCCTTCGACTCGAAGTACTCGAGGTGTTCGTCTTTACACCCGTGACGTTTCGGCGTAGCGTCTCACGTTTTCGAGCCTCGGCAACAATGAGCTCGTTCATCGATCCGGTTTGATCCCTCGACGATGATCTCGTGGTACGTGAGGAGAAGAACCGGGAAGAAGAAAAAAAGCGCGTAGCACGTCGCGCTTATGGTCATCCAGCAAAACAGACTTGTTAACTCGTTAAGGATTCTGCCGGCACTCTGTACATGCTGCTAGCAAAAAGTCAACTTCGCATAATAACCGACGTTTAAAAGACGTTAATAGGTTTGAATATTTAAGTAATTTAATTACCTTTCCTCGATTCTGACAATAAAATCTATGATTTTATGCATACACGGAAAGGATATTGTTGAAGTATCTAAAATTCTAGCTAGACATCTACAGATCTGAAAATAATTTTGTTGGACCATCAAAATAATTATATAGGATTCAAACTGGTCGCTAGAATATTAAAACTATTTATAACATTGCTCATCATGCTTGAAAATTCTTACATAAATATTTTGTTGGTCCAATAAAATTATTTTCAGATCTAACTAAATTTTTAGATGCCTCAGCAAAATCGTTCTTTCGATGTAATGAAAGATTCTATTCGTGTAAGAAAAATCGGTTAAATCCGGTAAAATTAATCGGAAATAAGAACACATTATTAAAATTAAGTTTACGGTCAAGCAATGTTAAAAGATATTTGAAAATAAACGTGAGATTTCACGTGTACATTTCTGTACAAAGATGTGATATCATAATTTTTCTAATAAGAAAAAATATCGCGCAATCGATTGTAATACCTCGAGTACGTGTCAGGCCAAAGAACCCGATTTTCAGCGGTCCATTTATAGACAGAATGAACCGCGTCCCGACAGTCCGCAATTATTGTAGTAACAAATAGCTGTTGATTGTACGGCAAAGCCACGGTTTAGTACCTCTAATCGTCGGGTCAACCTTTCGAGAGCGAACGCGGCCGCGCCGCGCAATTTATAACGTCACAATCATCGCGGATGAAACCTCGAGTTACACCACGGCTCACGTTCAAGCAAATGAAATTAATTGATTTAGCCTCCAGTGTGGATCTTCGGCCGAAGAGAGTAACGAATGTTCTTCTTAAATATTCCGACAAATGTTTGTAGAGCTTCAACAAAATAACGATCTTCCGAGCGTCGATGAGAACGGACTCCAACGACGATCGTCTTGAAAACGATGCCGTTCACAGCGAAATTGGTTTTTATCATTGTAATTGCGCCTGTATCCGAAATCGTCGCGTTCTCGAATCATCGAGTAACTTGTGAGATTTTAATACTCTCGTCGATAAGTCGCCGGTCGCACCGGTTCGCGTTTACGTGCCATCAAAGACCGCTTGAACGAGGATATATCTTTCTCGATCGCATCATGCGATGCGTTAGCATCAAGGTTACTGCATAGGATCCCAGGACCCAATCCTCATTTACATATCTCATTGATGAGCGGGAAGACCATTAAAGGATCCATAAGAAGGCGACCGCGATCGCAACGTTAGCATCACCGAGTTCGGCTATGCTGACAGCCCACTGTAGACGTAATAACAGCTTAAAAACAGCGCGATGACCTCGGCCATCGACACTGAAAGTTCTGTAGCACCTTCCTCTCTCTCTCTTTTTCTCCTCTCTATTCCTCGCGTATTTCTCCGCTGGACCTTCCCATTCCCCGATACCTCTGTTTGAAACGGGCTCAATATTGTGTCTGATTACGGTCCTATAACCGCGACGACCCCTTCGCGCGTTCTCTTTTCTGCTCCTTCCGCGAATTCTACAGACGTGTTCCGAACGGCCGTGGCCGCATCCAGGGCCGTGCCAACCTTCCGTCTTCAATGTGCATGGAAAAATGTACGCTGCCGAGGCGAGAGAATAAAGTCACGTGGTGGCCAGTGAGGCGAGATCAAAAGGAACGTACATCAATGGAAAGAACGGCCATACCCTGGCATGACTGTAGAATGAACTTCTGAAGCTCTCTTCTCTCGGCGAGATTCGTGGGATGAGGAAGGGGAATAGAGGAGGGGAAGATAAAGGGGGCGGAACGAGCGCAGAGATTCAATTACGATCGATCGGCTCGCTCCACTCTGGACAAATACCGGTCCGTGTGAGATAAGGGGGCTCATCTCATTTGCTTCCTGGACCCCGAAGGCTATTAAGGTCCCGCGGATCCGCTCATGCCGCTCATTGATGCGCCATTGTGGCGGAACGAAGCGGGACAGGACGCTTTACGTGTCGCAAAATACTGACAGTCGTGAATACCGGTATGTCATATCATTCGTACGGCTATTTTTTACGAGAGGCAACTGTTGTGCAACAATACTGCGCAATCGATATATCGCAATGTTGTCTCACGTGCGTTATATATTTAAAGCTCGATTGCAAGAGTAAAAGACCGTATAAGGTACAATTAAATAAAGTAAGTCGAGCTTAACGATTCATCATCCCTTTCTATATTACAGTTTTATTTCTGAGCAAAAAGAGAATATCAGACTTGCACATGGATTATTTGTGTCTCCGCAATTCAAACGCTCATCTTCGATCACCGTAGGATTCAATGTTGCAACGTCATCCACGATGGCGCGACTTGGATGTGAAAATGCAGCGATGTCACAGCGACAGAATAAAATTTAGATTGGTCCGTCACGGCCCTTATTAATCCGGGTGAATAGATTCAATGAAGACGACGGGATAAGATCAGTACGGGAAGTAATGAATGGAATAGCAACGAGCGTGTTCACAAAGGAGGAGACGAAATTGTCGGCAACGAAATCTCGATCGCGTATGAGATCAATCACGCACATCGATATCAAGAAATGATACCCTGGAACGAATCTATTAGGCGGTCGATAACCACCGAAGCCGCGTTCCGAGGAACGCGAGGGACACTATCGTCGAACCCCATCAATATTCCTTATCGATGCGATAATAATTTATTACTCTGTCCCACGTTCTGATACTTCATAAGACCATGAGAACGTTCCAAAAGAACACACGTGTCGTCTCGATATTGCACTTCCGTGCAGAGATAGATGGAATAAAAATAGGGTGGTTCAAAAAAGCTACAGTTTGTTGCGCGAATTCAATATTTATAACCGAGAAGATTTGATAGTTCAACAAAGAAATCATGGCTGTAAGTAATTATCACAGTAACTCTCAGAATTTAGTTAATTCTTTGTTGAAAATTGCTAATGTTACAATTTTCTTCATTACAGCAAAAGTACGTCCTATCTTAGCCGGCACATTTCATTAAAAATTTTTATCTCTATTACATGCTATTACAACAAATATGATTACTTATACTCGCTAATTTTATTCAGCTGTATAATTTTGCTACTTTAACATACACTGAGAGAAAGAAGTTGTTAACTTGACCAAATGCGTTCAATTCGTAGTGATTATTATTTATTTCAAGTATTTATATATTTAGGTTAAGAAAATCTTGTAATTTTTAAAACAAGTTATTTGTTTGAATTAACAAATATTTGCTTGACAATCCGATCGCTGCATTTAGTTGACTACTAGTTTTTTTAAACAGCAACTTTTTTCTCTGCAGTATAGGAAATTAGCTATATTACTAGTATATGGCGTATATATGTATTTGCTGAATTAGTGGAGTTTTCTAACACATTTATTTTTTTTGTAGAATGAGTCCCGTTGGCCGGAAAGAACAGGAGTTGACGTCGTTACGATGTAATCGCTCTGGCTTCTCGTTACCGTAGCCGACATAAGATCGCCGACCAAGATTCGCGAGGGGGCGGAAAAGAAAAACCGGTAACACACCATCATCAACGCGCTCAACAATGTTCTGCCGAAATGGACGCTTTATGACTGCGTTCCACTATCTACCATTCGCAACGACCGTTAAAGAGATCGCACGGTCTGTGGTATCGATTACATACGATAAGAATGTGAATTTATTAATGCACGATAAGCGGTGTTTCCTGAATTTAAACTGGGAACCGTCGCGCATCAAGATCGTTGGACGTGGAATGTCATGAGCGAGAAATCTGGCACGTAACGCAGGAATACAAAAATTACGTTTCATCCCGATAATCATCGACGTAACTCTGGAACGGCATACCGGGGGTCGTCACCGGGATGGAAGGTAGAGGCGGGGGAGGAAACGACGGTGGAGAGGTAGAAGTGGAGAACTCGAGTTAAGCTGTGCGCGCCTCATCTTCGTAAATCGACTCTTCGACGTCCCTCCGTCTCAGCCCCATTTCAATATCCCTGGCTTCGTAAAAGCAATCGCTGATTCACGGTGTAACGATCCAGGTGTATGAGGTTTGCACCTTGCCGGGCCTCACGCATCGCGCAACGGATGAACGAAAGTATTCTTTCATGCCGGACACGGGGATATGCAATCACGGAGATTAAACGCTACCGAAAGCACGAAAAAGAACGCTCGCCCGATATAGTTGCCTTCTCTCCTCCTCTTCAATTTTTTTCGTTATCGTTAGGAGATTTCCGCGCGCGGGACATGCCGCAAATTGTACAAAATATGCATTCACAAAGATTACGTAGCAATTTGAGATAATTGCGCTATCGTGGATACGCCGGAGGCGTTTGTCTGTATCGTACAAGAAGATGTAGTGAAATGTGTAAAAAAAAATTGAGTGGATGATTATTATGTAATTCTCTATCCTAGTCGCGATAAACATATAGCAATCTCCAAGTATTAGATGTAACGAATGGCACATCCGGCTACATCTGACGTTGAAATCACCAAATCTATCAATTTGCGAGTTGATGGCGAATTTCTAGCGCAATCGCAAGTGAAACGTTTGCACGTCGCTAAGTACTTAAACAGAATTGCCACAAATTTCTTTGATTTCCTTGATTTCCAGTTTTGTGGCAACCCTGTTAATAATTCTCTCACGGTAGGTTCCATGACATTCATCAGGCGCTAATTAATTGCTCGTAAAGATCTAAAAACAATTTCTCCGACTTATGTCGTAACACTTAGTATAACGCAGATCGCGCGTCGATCCCTCGTCTCGGACCACACGGCCGATCGTTTATTGATCTCTGAACCCGTTGTATCGCCCGTTAAAATGAGGAGTCAGCGGCGAGACGAATCGCCTCTTTCTGGAGCAGGATACGGCGAGGATCACGGTTCGTTGGATTCGGTAGTATCGTTGACGAGATCCATCAGTGGCTAATGAATCGGTCGTAAAAGTCGGGCTCTCTTCGATCTATATATTCCGCCTCGCGTTACTGCGCCAAGATTCGTTTTAGGGCCCGAATAATGTATGCCGTGCACGTGGGCCCTTCTATCGTCCCGCTGTGCCGCGTTTCTTATTGGTCCGTAATAGCTTCTCCACGATGTCGGCCATGAAGCGGACGAGATACGGGACGAAGATACCCAATCGGCACATTCGCGCATGTATTTCCTTTAACGGAGGAAACGAGGTAAAGAGAAAGGGAGAAAGAGAGAGAAATGGGGAACTCGCGTGTTACATTATTATTCTAACATGACGTGCGACTAATTGCAAGTTCGAGAGGCCCCAATCATATCTGTCGATCATCGGTCGCGGGACATTCATCGGTACCCCGCGCAAAACGCCGCGGCATCAGAGAGATTTTCCCCCCTTCTCACCATTCTTGATTTTTCCCTCCTGCACGCTCTTCTTTCGTCTGGTTCTTCGGCTGCCACTCGTTCGTGTGCAAAAACTTTAATCGCGCGCCCCGACCATAAAGGCCCTCTCTCTCTCTTTCCCGGTTCCTTTTTCGTTCTTTATCGTTCTTTACATCCTCCTCCTTCTCCTCCTCGTCTCGGCCATCTCCGGCCGCCCTTTACCATCGCCTTTACCAGGTACGTCGCTGATCGTTGCTGGCCGTGGAGCGAGTAAGAACGAAAGCGACCAAAAAATCACCGGCTGATTGTTTTACGTCCGACCGCAGAGGCAATTCGTGCGCAAGAAGAGGACAGTGACGTTGCTCAGTAGGAAGGATCACCGTCGTCGCGCTCTGTAGGTTCAAGGATTCAGATAATCTCCGGCCTTGGAGTCTCCTTCTCGCTGAAGTCGAATTACGTCGGTCGGTCATAACTGGCGAAAATAGTCACGCAGTCAGTTGTTTGTTCATTAATGGCGGCAGATCATTAACGTGCGATTAGAAGGCGGCTTCTGCCTGAAATTTACGTATACATCGTTAAGAGTCATTGAATTCGCCTGTCCGAATCGACGAATCCAAGGAGGCAATATTCACCAAACCTTTCATAAAGCAACTAAGAGAAAATATGTACAATATTTTTATTGATGCTGCGAGTATACACTCTTTGACGGCGAGGATGGTTTTACGACCATCCACGAGCAAATACTGTATTCCAGTCCTCTAAATTTAATTAAGTGAAATAGTAATAAACTGCGACTTGCCGGCTCTCGAGACGATGTCTGGAATTCTCATAAATACGCAGATGAATATTGAACCTGAAGGAATGGATGGATTCTTAGGATACTGCGTATGCGCAACGCGCAAGGATCTCAAGGACGACGGTGCAATTTCCATTTTCCTGCAGCAGCTCCGGTGAGCTCAACGTAAACCGCGTCGGATAGTTTCTTCCTTAGCCCTCTTCCACGTCCCCATTCTTCCATCGCCCTTTTCTTCGCCCTTTCCCTCGACCATCTCCCATTCTCCCTTCGCGAGTCGTTTAGCCGACCGCAAAATTAGCCGCGAGCCGCACGAATGGTCCTTGAGCGCGATAAAATAACATCCTTTTTCGAAGTTGCGCACTGAGACGAAGGAGGTTAGCCGCTATTCCTCGCGGCTGAATCTTATTTGCGCGAAGACGCGATGACGATTACCGGCTAGGTGTGCGTCTCACCGACCAAAGGACCTATCCGTCGGCGGTTTCGACTTTTTCCTCGCCTCGATGGTTCCCAGATCTTGCCCCTCGGGGCTCTCTCATTCTCTCTCTCTCTCTCTCTCTCTCTCTCTCTCTCTCTCTCTCTCTCTCTTTCTCAGAAGGTACACGACTGTTGCAATCTCATCCTCCAGCGCCCGCGGCATTTACGCGGTACGGCCGATGATAAAAGCAGCGAGCGAGCGCCTTTTCACCGGCCCCGTAGCTTATAATTAACGGTCAGAATTATTCTAACAAATTGGCCTTGCCCGCTATAAATCGTCAATCGTAAAACGCACCGGAGATCATAATAATAACACGACAAAATATCTAAAAGATAAACATTCGTACGCACACGATCATTCTTTCGTTAAATTTTTCAACCAAATCGTACGGACGAATCACGCGGCATGTCACGAAGAATGTTTCTGTTTCGCGACAACGAAGTGTACACACAAGCAAAATGTGTGCGATCCTCGATTATGTATACAACAAACGGGAACGAGGAGCAACGAACGATTCCATGCTATTCAATGGGATCGTGTTCTCGCGGAATCCTTCGGACTTTCGAGACGCTAACGAAGAACACCCCTTTGCACTCCCACCCTTAAATACTCGAGCATAAGGTACAACAAGAAGGAATCGTTGTTCGTGCTGCTCGTGTTGGCGGACCTTCGTAAATGTAAATTGATCAGAGCAACGTTCATTAATTAGTCGCGAGGTGGTACGGTCATGCCGTGCTTGAATCTTATTCGTGTCCCTTTCCTCGATCCCGTGAGTGTGTTTCTATCTGCATAAAAATAACCGCGAATCGTTTTGCATCGATACAAAGTTGGAAGCCGAATAGAATTTAACGCAATCAATGATAGATGCACAACGAAAAATGTTAACAATTCAAATAAAAACAATTTAAAATAAACTAAATCGTAAAATCTTCGCACAAATAATTACAAAGTAATTTCAATTTGCCTTATTTTTAAAGAATCGGTATTATATAAATATTTCAGCTGTTAATTGCTCGCGCGACTCAATTTTAATCGTGCACCTCTCTCGTAAATTAATATCGCTATTGATCGAAAATTTTTACGCGTTGCGCTTTCCTTCTTTTACTCCCTCTTTTTCTCCTCTCGTTCCTTAATTCTTTCTCCCCATGTCTCAGACTCAATTATAAACACCCCGAATGCCTCGTCGATAGCGAACCAAGAGCGATTATTCATTCGCACGAGATATGAATTCGCAAGAGGCACTCGCGCACGGAATAATCGTACGCGCAGAAAATTCACGCAACGCACGTACATTAACCCGCTCTGAACGTTTCCTGGCTGTGGTAATCGATTCACTCCTTTTACCAGGACCCATCTAATTAAGTCACCCGCGGAGTATCTGATTTATGTGATCGAGCAATAAACAACGTTAAAGATATTTGATCGGTCGATCGATTCACTACAATGATACTCAATTAGGATTCCATCCATTTCTCTATCTTTATTCAATTTTCATTCAACCATATTCGACGATGTTTTACTTCCGCTCAGTACTCTTTCGCATAGCCGCGAGAATGAACAAGCGAATGTTACCTGGAATCTTGGCGCGATGTCGGCGCACGATGAAAAATATCCGAGACCTCGGAGCGATGCTTCGAAAAGAGGCCCACTGAGAAGGCCTCGAATATCGATTCAATAAATACTGGCGTGCAACAATATTCGTGCAATAGTAAACACCAGGGAGTCTTTCTACAGAGAAGATATCAGAAGGGAATAAAATCTTATAATACGTAGGGCCTCATGGATTTCGTGAGTATCGAACGCTGTTACGTGATATTAATTGGTGACCTAAATTTACAAGCATGAACACAAAAATCTTTGTTCTCGTGCTCTTTGTATATCATGAGAATCGATGATCATCGAAAACAAGAAAATGATCAACGGAACAGACGCGTTTAAATTACGTTCATCAGCGAAATGAATCGCTTAATGAACTTTCTCTCAGATTTCTCGCCCTTTCCCTTATTCGATGAAATACCACAAGTGCGAGAAACGAAAAACAGTCCTGAGCGAACACCGGTACACGGACATAAATTAAATGACCGAGACGTATACATATGCGAGTCCCCTCGAGCATCCATGGCGCGTCCCTCTTTCTTACACATTACGATTAGCCATGGCACATCCACCTTCGACCCGTGAACGGTGTAGGTGGCTGGGACAACATCGGGATATGCCCACCATGAGGCAATTTGGAAATCAGGAAATTATGGTAGCATGACCAACACGTTGGGTAACCATACCTTAAACTATTTTAGTCCAACCTCGCGGGAAGAAAGAGATCATTGGAAAGTTAGGCAAGCCGAAAGAGGATCTAAATGGAATGTGTTACACTCAAATCGGACCGATGGTCGTGTTAGATCGCCATTATAGAACGCTCGTCGGTAATCACTTGATTTAATGCTGCAGAGGCGCGTAAATAAGGATTGCGTATCGCGCGCTACGAGAGATTTTGAATAATCTTCTAAAGCTAAGAGATATTGAAGGTCTGAAGAAAGTTGCTCCTCTCGCTTATCTTGCTTTGGATAATGCATGTATATAAAACCTGGGAATTTTTAATAATTCCAATGGTGTCATATATACATCTCAGCATAGAACGTAGAGATAAAAAATTGTTATTCTTATTTTATACACTAAGAAAAAAAAATACTTAAATTTGTGAGAAATATATTCATTTCACTGAAATAAATCTTTAATTAAATACGGCGAATTAAAGTTTTATTCTCAGCAAATAAGTCATCTATTTTATTTTTTTTTACAATTAATGAGATATATTTCAGAGATGTATATTTCATCATCACAATCAAATTTTTTCTTAACTAATAAATATCAAAGGAAACGTCATAAGTGGCATTTGTTTCGCAATACTTCGATATTTTTCTCTTAATGTATGCTAATGTAAATTAATATTATTTTTTCCACCATATCAATGATTGCACAATGAAATATTAAAATCTTATTAAAGCGTTCAATAATATTTCTTTTAGGAATACAAATGCAAAATGATTTATGGGAATTGTTGACATTTATCGTAGCTTATTGCACTTCCTCTTCCAAAGAACCAAACAGAAGAAAAGAATTTAATGCTTGGACACACGTTGATTAATCTTTGTAATATTGCGCGGGGCAAACTTGGGTGGCCCAGAAAAGGACGTAGCACTGTCCGAAGTTATAAACAGTCGGCCACGGTCCTTTAACCCTTCCAAGTATCAATGAAGTTAATAAAACAATAAATTTAATAAAACATCCATTTAAAAAATACGTTTAAATTACAACCTATACTTATCAATCTTATGCGAGAGTTCCTAAACTATGAGTCAGATCTAAAATAACTTAATGATAGAGGATTTAATGCATGGCGATTAAAACTAAAAGCAAACACTAAAACAAAAAGAAGATATGACGGCGCGACATCATTTATAAGAGAAGTCAAAGCGTATTTTTATGTCTCATTTGTGGTGATAATTAAATCTTAGTTGATTCTTAACCATGCTTGACGTAAGATAGAACGTATCGAATTATGTACCGCGTAGCTTGGCAGAAAGTGCACCGCGGCAATTATTATTGGTTCAGCGCGGTAATTATTGCTGGTTATTTATGTGCGGGCGCGAAAGGGATCTCCTGGCAGTAAGAACAAGATCGATTAAATTCAAGGAAGATAATACGGAGCTCTTCCGCTGCGACCGGCGTCGTACCGGTATCGACGCGGTCAAGTCGTAATTCAAAGTCTCACGATTACGTTGGCACAGACAGAGAATCCTAGCGGATTACTGTGGCAAGAACAAGACGACGATACACGAGCATTACGAAG
Organism: Mycetomoellerius zeteki; assembly: GCF_001594055.1. Classification (NCBI taxonomy): domain Eukaryota; kingdom Metazoa; phylum Arthropoda; class Insecta; order Hymenoptera; family Formicidae; genus Mycetomoellerius; species Mycetomoellerius zeteki. The sequence goes on from NW_017257489.1 coordinate 488,566, forward strand.
GTAATTAATATGCCGTTAATACAACAGGACAACGTCGCATTTAATTTTCTTCCGCGTTCATCTAGCGCCTGGAAACAGCAATGACGAAGATATCTACGCGAATCATGCTGCAGATATAATGTAGCGTATTAAAGGAAACCTGAAATAATCTTGCGATACGAGCGGAAAGTTTTATTTATACTTCACGGGATGCATCCATTTACGTGACGTAAAATGACATAAAGATTTTATTGTAATTGACTTTTTACGGGTCGCCTTTATAATTTGTGAATTTTAATCGCTCCTCTTATGGGGATCATTCTCATAGATTAGATCGGCTAGTTTATAATGACTCTATATTTAACGTTGGACATTCTGATGCCAGGAAAATCGCCGTAATAACGGACTTTATGACGACGATAACGTGCGTGGAACGATCGTATCCATACCAAACCGCCTCACAATTTCGCGAGAGAGATTGCCGCACCTCAGCAATCCCTTTTCATTCTCGAGATCCCGTACGCACACACGAAATTCATCCCGAAGGGCAAAGAGGAACGGTCAAGCAAGCGGCGCGGCGTACGATGACCGAGCTCGGTAATTAACTCCCGAACGATCGCGTTAAAGCGTGAAAGTATAAAGGACTATCTCCCTCTCTCTTCCTCTTCTCTCTCTCTCTTTCCTTTTCTTTCGCAGAGAACGAGATGCTCTCCCCTCCTCTTGCGCTCCATCGAACGCTCGTAATCTCGAAACGAGGGCTTTTTCATTCGGCCCAAAATAACGAGCGTGATTCAATCTCAGGTTGTCTCTTGACGTGCATTAGCCCGGGTCAGAGATTCGCGAGGAGAGGGCAAGTTTTTCGATCCCGTTTAATCTCGTTCAATGGGAGGTCGGTACGGGCGAGCGAGCGGGCGGATTCATCGCTAATGCTGGAAATAACCATGCTTCCTGAATCGTAAATAGGAAATGTACGATCGCTATACTCTATGCGCGAATTGAACACGGTTTTGATCGTGTAATTCCAGCCGGTAAACCATTTAGTTATCGTACATCGTGGATTGTGCGTGTCCTCATAAGATACTATTAGTGAGATAAGTAATAAATCTCCCGAATTTATTGCCTTATTAATGATCGCCTGCGATATCTCCTGTCCTCTTTTTACCATCGCGAGAAGCCGAACGGTGAGTTAGAGAGATTTCGCGTTACGTTGATATATTCGCGGGTTTTAGATAATGTCCGATGCAATTGTCATTTTTCTTAACTGATTAATGGGCAGCAAACGATCCGGCCAAAGATCACGGACTCGAAAACCCGAATCCTGTCTTATCGCGCGACTTAAAATCGATGACCGAATGTAAATTGCGATATCGTAGATCGCGACCGCCTGACGTGACACGGCAGAAGACTCGTTTTTAACTTTGATCGTGAGCCTGCCATTGTAGTCGCCAATATATTATCTTACTGCCACTCGTCTTTTAACTTTCCTCTCTCAACCCACCGTTCAACTCTTATCTTACGTATGTACATAATATACATAATTTCATGACTTATATGAATCAAATTTGAACCCTCCGCCGACAACTGGGATATTTAAAGGCATTATCGATACTTTCATTGTAAATTTAATACAAAAAAGAATCTGTAAAAAATAAATAAAATATAATTCGAATTCTATGACAAGTAAAAACTAGTTATTAAAGTTTCGATAAGTATATCAGAATTTTTCAGATTTTTATATAATTTACAACAAAAAATTTTCTGATTTCAAAGACCCCTGTTGTTGACGGAAGAATTAAAATTCCTAATAAATTACCGGTGGAAGTTGAACGGAGCAGCGCAACAATATTTTAATTTAAAAAATAAATAAATAAAAGGCATTATAGGTTCATTCAGAAACTTACATTCATTTTTTTCGCTTATTATTGCAAATTTATAGTCTCGTTGATCTATAGGTCATCTATAGCTCATCTCGACTTGACCTCATCGCTCCACTTGACCTTAGACATCTTCGTCGGGGAGATCGATACGCAGGTCGCCGCGCGCGGGGAAGTCGCCGCGTGCTCAAAAGTACGTCGTGCGAGATGAAAACCACGACGAATCATAATGAAAGGAGGCCTGCTGCCCCGCGGCCAGCGGCAGAAGTGTTGCGTTACGAAGTGCAGCCGGTTACCAATTGGTTCTCCCGCACAAGGCGGAGAGCCGTTGCGTTACACCGGTCGACAACGTACCACCATGCGCTTCTATACTTTCTAGACCCGTCTCTCAGCCATGTGGCGTGTTTATATTACTGTCGTATATACGATACGTACACGCACTGCACGATTACATTTCATTTCTCGATAACGCGACAGGCCGACGTATGGGAACTATTAAAACAAATTGTGACCTTTAGAAATGCAGACTGAACTACGTTATCGTTCTTCTCGCTCATTGCCACCGCAAATAAAATGAAATGGCAATCTTTATTAGCGTTCACGTGTGAAATTTCGCACATTAACATTGAAAAAAGGAAATAATTTAACTTTTTATCGATCGAAAACTTAAACTGGAAGCAAGGCGTAATTTCTATGAGCAGCATCCAAAGATTCTTTTCACAACTTCATTTTTCTTATCGCGCTTATTGAATTTTTTCATTTATAAATCAGACTTTTATCAATCTTCTTTCCCAAGTACAATTTAACAACCGTATAAGCACAATAGGCTTGTATGCCGATAAGCAGTACGTACAGCGCGTATTTGCACGACTCAGAACCGTAAAACCGTGATACGTGAGGCTGGCGCGCGCAATAATGATATGCGTAAGGTGAGCGCGCTCAATAAGCGGAAATCGATTTGACTGCTCTGTCGTACGTCGATGCGCATTAACCCGTTCGAGGGTGTTGGTAATGCGTGTGGCAGCGTGTACGAACGAGCGAACCAATTATCGTCAAATGAACTGTTTGCAAAAAAAAAAATAAAAAGAAGGCGACATCAGAGGCTACCGTGTATGTTCAAGAACAATTCAAATTGTAAAAACAATATTAATCAAGGTATCCAACTTATGTATGTATAATATAATCGTACAAGTCCTTCTGATACTTGTGGAGAGATAAGACAGTGGGTTATATAACCAACGCTATGATTCACGTGAAACACAAAGTTACACAGACTTTTATAATATGTACTAGACTGCTAATTTGGCTCAAATACATGCAGACTCCGAAAGTATGTATAGAATTCATTCAAGAGGGATACCAATGCATGTATACGTTACATACACCGTTGCGTTATATTAAACGCAGCTATTACATCGGCCATCACGTGTCTCCTTTACGTCACGGATATATATAGTACATGATATAGTACGTATATATAGTACATATATATAGTACGAACGGTTTTGCTGAAACATCTAAAAATTTAGCTAAATATATAGATCTGAAAATAATTCTGTTGGACCAATTAAAATCATACAGATACTCATAACTGGTTGCTAGAAACCGATGTGAACCTGGCGCCCAATTTTATTGCTAGAACGTCAAAATTTTTTGCAGCATTGTTCATCATGCTTAAGATTTTTACGTAATTATTTGAATTTAACAAAATTATTTTCATATCTAGCTAAATTTTTAAATACTTCAGCAAAATCATTCTTTCCATGCTTTTGGAGATAATTTTTACATAAATAAGAGAGTTAGCGATTTAGTGTGTATAGTACAGAAGTCTGTGAACTACACCCCGGGCGAGAAAGTTTTGAAGGAAGTTCAAGGAGTTTTCAGATCCTCCGTGAGAAATGTCACGAGCAGATACCGTACTCCCGGGTTTAACTCGGATATACACCGCCCTTTAACGTCAAGCAGAAGTTGCCGCTCGGCCGTAATTGCGGTGCCGTAACCGATAATTGCCGGCAGAAATACTTCATTAATACGTAGGTATAGAAAGGATAATCGGCCGCGATAGTACGGCCGGACTTATAAATTTGCACACTGTACTCGCGGCACCTGTTATTAAATCCTGTCGGTAAGCGGCTGACACGCTCGCTGTTGGGCCGACAGGAAATCAGGCGGTACTCTGGCCCCCGCGGCCCCCGGAGCGCACGCATGAATAAGTCAGGCGTATAACCGGTAATAACACGCGTAATTGGTGGTTTTTGTTTGTCGTCGAATTTCGACGCCACCCGCCGCCGTGACGCCGCTCTTTGTACAGTGTGCAACGCGCGCAGATGTAACTTGGAGAACATGTTTGTTCTCCAAGTTGATCCATCAAGGTCGTTCCATCATCTTAGTATTACCTCAATGCGTGTCTATCAGAAATTTCTCAGCTTTTGCAGACAGATTGAGTGAACGTTTCGGCACCGTCCAGTGATTAATTGATAGGTGTGGTCGATATTCAAAATCAATATTCATAAAATTCTTGTTTGCAATGCAGGAATAGAATGCGACAACGCAAACTCGTTCGTATAGGACAGATTCGTGCTCACGGCAAGTTATCTGATGATATTCCTACGATGAGAATCCTGCGGTTGAGTGCATTAAAATATTATTGAAATGGAACAACGGTCGCGCAAATTAGGAGATCTTATACGGCTATTAATACAAGTTAGTAACTGGACTCTCGAATGCCTTGTCATGTTCTAAGTCTAATACTTGCATCGGTGTCTATCGTTGCGACCTACCAGCGCGACCGTATATCGATAGGCGAAAACAACCACGAAGTGCGGAAGGAAACGATGTAAGAGAAAGAGAGGAAAATACGGGTACACCGGAGAAAGCAGAGAAACGGTAAGACTCTTGAGACGCGAGAAGGATGCTGAGAAAGGAGGTGGAATTCACGGCGCAAGGTTTATGGTGGAGACGAACAAAGCGGGTGGCGGTAACACGGCCCGCACGCAGAAGTTCTCGTGTTCGTATGTCCGCGGGTAAGCGCGAGTGACACTAATTAATGAAATAATGGCATCGGGATGTGCCCGGACCGGGCTCGCGTAGAGGAAGGTGTCGAACGCGTCGCGACTGGGCGTAGGCGGTTATTTACGCTCATTTGTTCAGTGCGCTTTCGCTCGTTCTTTTACGTTTGTGTGTGTGTGTGTGTGTGTGTGTGTGTGTGTGTGTGTGTGTGTGTGTCGCACTGTCCAATGCTCTTTTTCTTCCATTGGAAGAAGCCTTGTTTACAACATTTTGAACTGAACTTTCAGAGCTTGATAATGAACAGGAGCTGCCCGTGATTTTCTTGCTCTCTCAACAGATAATTTATATAATCTTATCAAATTATATCCGCATTATTATTATATATGTAGAAAAGTATATGAACTTATTTGAACATTGTAAACATTAAAATTTGTATATTACAAGCTACTATCTAAAGCTTTTAGAATAAATCTCACTCCGAATAGTGAAATCTTACTCTTGAAGAATGAACACTGAGCCACTCTTTTTCAAGATTAGCTCAATTTTCACTTTCTGAATAACATTCCACTCCAAAGAATTTAGAAACGAATGTTAAAGTGTTTCACAAATTCAAAAATGTATTAGCTTTCCCACGCTTTTTCAATAAAATCGTCTATGTGAACAACAATATTTTCATTCTTCGTCACCTTATCACACACCCATGGTAAGCTCATCCATGCAATGTATCACCTCGCCTGCAACAGTGCACCGCCGTTGAATCGCCGAACTTCGTAAATCCGAGCCGGCCGGTGCTGTCCGCAACACGACGGAACGACGAATTTATCTGAGCTCCACGGGACTGTGGCACAAGGTAGATACATCCAGCTTTTTCCTTTCGTTTCTCCCTCTCTCGCACGTCGTACTCTGTAATCGGATACTTTTCGGCTCGCGTTCAAGCCGATCGCGGTAATTAATGGCGCAGAATGTGTCTTTTGTATCTCTGATTTTTTTTTGTTGGAGCGAGACAGAAAGGAAAGAAACGTGAAATATTTGAACAAGACATGGAAAGAATGGTTTTGCTGAAGAATCTAAAATTTTAATTACGTACAGATATGAAAATAATTTCGTTTGGCGCATCAAAATAAGTATATAGGACACTTAAATTAATTGTTAGAATGTTCAAACTTTTAGCAGAGCATTGTCATCAACACTGGACGTTCTACATAATTATTTTAGTCCAACAAAATTATTTTCAAATCTGTATCAAGCTAGATAATCTTTATCTTTAATCTCTTAATTCTTTGGAGTGGCATCTCACACTAAAGAGTGAAAATTCCAAGATCGGCTCCATTTTCGATCTTTAAGAGTGAGATTTCACTCTTCAGAATTGAGATTCATTCTAAAAGTTTTAGGGAGTAGCAAAAACATTTTTTAAGTATAGGAGAAAAAGCGATATGGAGATGAGACGACGTTTTGGTTGCCCATTTTAAGAAACGCCAACGTACAGAAATCGTCGAATTTTAATAAATTGGACTGATACAACGAGGACGGGAATTCTCTCGAGGACGAAACTTATCGCGAGCGTAATTGCCGCACGATCGCGGGCATTTCGTCGACGCGCCATATAAGTGAGATGTCATAAATCGGTCGACGAAATAGATTGCGGCCTTTCGCGGTGGCTCGCTCGGCCGCCAACACGCCATATATCCGATTCCATATAAATATCTCTCGGGGCGGTGCTAATTTAGTTGGCAATCTCCGCGTAATTTATCTCGCCTTCTCGCTCTCGCCGCGCCTTCGATCGGCGGCGGGCGTCAACGGGGGGTTGACGCGGAAAATCGCCCGTACTATCACGAGTACGTGCAATAGTCACGTCACTCACTGTTATAACGATCTCCGTTGTTCGCTTGTTTGACGTGTCCGCTATTAAGGTGTTCGTGCGGTTCTGATTCCTTCCCTCGGCGGAACGCGCGTTAGACGCGTTATTCCACGACTAACGGTATAGCGTTACCGTAACATTAATTTCAGCGGAGATACCAAATCGACGATTTCTGTCCGGCATGCTGGGCGAAACGCGCATGGTACACGATCTCGCTTTAATGAGATAGGCGGGTAATCGGACGATATAAAGGATATAAGGCGGTAATAAGTTCTGTCAGTTAATTCCTTTGAATTTACAAATATACGTTATTGAGTCGATTCGCATCTTCCGCATAACGAGTCGTCTGATGGTGTCTGGACACCATGTAACTGTGAGCTACGGCCATTAATGGATGTTTCGATTAATTAGTGTCCTCATTTGACGTCACGTCGGATTAATTGACAAAATTTATTGTCCACGACCGCTACAATCTATCAGTATTGTGATGTTTCTTTCTTATTTTTATTCATCGTATCCTATTTTTCTTTTTCAAACACTTATTATAATCTTCTTATAATCTTTAGTATATAAAAAAAATGCTTCTTTTTTCGGTAATCTCTTACGCGGAAAATAAAAGGTTGACAGCCTCTACGCGTTCCGCGAGTCTATGAACAGTTGGAAGACGGTTAAGCCTACGACTCTTGAAACTAGGAAAGGTTTTCCCACACAAGCAATCGCACGTATCTCATCGTGCCGAGCTCAAAGCCTCGACGAATACGACGAATTTAGCGGGAATCGCGGTAACTTCTCCGGTCCCGGCGAAGAGCAAGATTTCCGCGGTGGCGAGCGAGAGATATATCCACGGTGGCCTCATGAGTTCCATCGAACTGTCCGACGGTCTTTTTCCGAGCCTCTCCACCAGTTGTCCCTTTCAGCCGATGATTCTGCGCAAACATACGAACGCAGATAGTCGCATTCGCCTCGTTCAAGTGAATGGAGGGAAGAGGACGTGAAGCGACCAGCGGCACGTTTGACTCGAGTCGCGCCGCATCATAAACTGTCCGTTGTGGTTCCCTAACTCTCCTTCTCCCTCTCTCTCTCTCTCTCTCTCTCTCTCTCTCTCTCTCTTTGCAGTTGTCTTTCCAGTATCCTCCCCATCTATGTATGCAAGTAGGCACGTACATAGATACATATAGAGATCTTCAAATAAGAGATTGGATCCGATACTGCTTGGTCCATCATATTTTTAGGATTAAGATAGAATGAGATATCCACGCATGTCATTCTGTCTTAAGCATCTTTCTCATAATATGGCGGACTTATCAAAAGTTGTCTAAACGATATCCAATTTCTTACTTGAGGATCTGTAGATACGTATGTACGTAGATCTATTCGCTTATTCACAGGTCTAAAAGCACCGATTTCTTCGTTCGCTCTTCTCATCTAGTAAATAGCTCTCGAAGTAGGAAAATCGTCGTACTTACCATCATGAGGACATTTCCGGATGCGCAATGCACCCGCACGTCGGCGATGAGCGGACAAAGAGTACGAGAGGATGGTCGCCGATCTCCTCTCGTGTCAGCCGGCGGACGAGCGGGATTCTTTGTGGAATACGACTTTATCTTGAGCACGTGTCACACACATGATAACGAGTATACGCGGGCATGTACAGGTCCGAGAATCTTCTCTGAGTTACGGACGTGAGATACTACCATGCTTGTGAGAAAAATGGTCGCGGTTTCTTTTATGAAATATACAAATGTATATACGTGTTAGAAAATATCGATTTATGTAAATGGAATCTTAAATATGCAAATGATAATAGTAAGTGATGATATGTTCCACATAACAAATCATGAACACGATGTAAAAAATTAAAAAAAATACTTGTCCATTATTGCTCGATAATGTATTATTCAATGTATACGTGAATTCGAGTATATGCTTCATTACGCGTTTATCTAAAATTAATTTTAGATGAGGAAGAGATGCCTCTCGCAATAGGTTAACGACATTCGCAAAGGAATTGTGCTCAACATGAAGCAACATGAAATAAAATTAGCAATGTAGAAAAAAAAAAATATTCTTAACTTCCTCATTGAACCTATTGGACTACTTTCATGATAGACACGCAAAGTTATACTTTTCCTTAAGTGAGAAATGTATGCCAGGATAATTAAATGATAATTATTGCGGTAATTTTTGTTCGCTGTTATAAATAGTACTTTAACGAATTCGACAATTGCTATTGATTTCTATATCATTCTAAACAATATTGGTGAGCACTTTAATATTCGCATCTTTTCTTACTTCTATGCTTCTATGCCATTCTCGCACAAACCACATCATTAATATCTGCATTATTAGGACTAATATTCAATTATCTTAAATACTTTATATGTGTGCATGCGATTTTTGTATTTGCACCTTGAGAAAAATGAAAATATATTGATGAGAGTACATCTCAGCTTATTATGAACAGTCAGCGAAAGTAAATTGGAAATGCAAAATGCGGAAATTGGACATGTAATTTGCTTAGTACGTTACTTATCTACTTTAACGTAAGGTATAATAGAAAATAATGCCGTCGATATAAACGCGAACACAAAGACGCCATTTTTGTCATTGGCAAATTAGTATAAGACCGAAATAACATGACGAAATAAAATTAGTATAAGTACCGAAATAAAATGGAAATCGGACCAAGAAATTAACAAATGGCGTGCACGCATCGGACAACGGATACAAGACTACCAATCTTCGTTGTACGCGTCCATTCATTAGCGTTCCTCTTTCCGACAATTTCGTGCTAACGACTCCTTTTTGCGAATCCCGCAGAAATTGTCGTGTGACACGACCGTGACTTTCCTGCGCGTCTAATGCTCACCTTCAATCGTGTTCCGTCCGGTTGTCACGTAATTCCACGTAGGAAATTAGGCTCGTTCTCGCGAACGCGGGCGGACGCCCTCATTAAAACGCTCCAGAGCTCACGGAGATTATAATGCTATATCGAGGCTCGAAGTGAAACTTGAATCATAATAGACGCGGTTAAAGTGTAGATCTCTCCTTCTCCTCGATTGCTGGAATTCGATCACGATCTTGCCGCGAATTATTTTTCCGTTTCATTTCTCCCTTTGTCCATGATTCTCCGACAGCCTTTCTCTTTGCCTAATCCCGACGTTCCATTCGCGAAGCTACTCGCGGAACCAGTGCTGCGAGGACACCGGCACTAATTAACGTTGACAGTAATTAGCATAAATACCAGCGCTCCCATACCGAGAGTATACCCGAAGCACGGAGCACGATGGGATTGGTTGGAATCGCGACTCCACCTTATCTCGTGATTCCACGCTCGCTTGGTTCTACTATTTCCCCTCGCACAGTGTTTCTATCTGTAAACTTACCCCACCGCATGTATCTCCCCCCGTGTACAGTTCTCCTGTCCAGTATTGGCGACTTACCTGTAAAACAGAGGAAACGACGCGATTAATGGAAAATCATTTAAGAAACGGAAGGTAAAAGAAGATTAAAGTACAAGCGATTGCTTTGCGAGCTAGTTTAATGAAGACGGCTTAATGATCGCGCGGTGATCATTGCTCGCATCGTCGTTGTCGTTGATGATTTCTTCGCAGGACGCGGAAATGTTACGCTCCGATCATACCAATACTTTCCGCGGCGTAATCTCGACGACGATGATCGACACAGCGCCGTTAACAGTCGTCGTATAACGTAAAATGACCGGAAAATAAAAGGAAACAAGAGGAAACGTCGTCTCAGAGTTGAGACGCAAAGAAGATAATCCAGGTAATAAATACGATTCAATACGACGCTAAAACTTTTAAACGCGGCTGTTAGGCGACTATCGTTTCTATCGAGTAATCACACATGCATGAACATTTCCTGTGCTTTTATCGTGATTGAAAAATATCGTATCGCAATGAATTTCGTATTAATAACCAAAAAATCTCAATATGTTGCTCATAAAATATAGTTTCCGCCATATATATGCAAAATATTTCACAGTAAAAAACATTTTATATTTGTACTGGAAATGGTCTGCTCAAGTCGTTGTTAAAATTTTATGCTGGATTTTTTAACACATTCAAGTGTCAATTTAACATAACGTGGTTATTTAAATAGTTTGTGTTGAATTGCTATTCAACATTTCTTAGTAATACAATTTATGAGTAAATGAACAAATAACATAAGAGTAGCCAGATCAGGCTGCGATCTCTGTGCGGTGTACAACCGCAAAATCAATTTCCGCGAGAGTGGCGTGAGGAACGGGCGGAGTCCGATCGTCGGGAAAGGGAGAAGGGACCAGTAGGACCCATGGGTACAGAAAGTCCCGTTTCGCTGCCACGGGATTCGAATACGCGGCGAATTAAACCAACGGGCAATCAAACTTTTCAATATCCCTGCTCATGTCGCATATACGCCATAAAACGTTCGCTGCGCCGACCTGCTCTCCTCCCGGTGTTCCTTTTTTCTGTCGTCTGTCTCTTTCGCTCACCTCACCGTCCCTGTCGCCTTGTCACCGAACGCCTCAGTCTGCGTCAGATGTTTAATATGCGCGCGTGTATATGTTTATATATGCATATATGCACGCGTATAGAGGCCTTTGTACTCACATATTTGCGTGAGTCGCTGGTGTGGCTTGAAGGGTTGGAGGACCGCAGGGAAAGGGTCGCGCGCATGCCCTCCTCTGAATTTAATTCAATTTAACATCATCGACGTCCAATGTCGCGCGATTTGACCCCTCGATAATCGCAGCCAGCGACTTCGCCGTGTTACCGGACGGAGATGTTTTCGTTGGGGAGAATTGATGGGAACGGAATAATGCTAGAAGCTAATAGTTATCGTCGTACCGACGACGCAATACGATTATAAGCAATATGAGAGCAAGAAACGAGTCCAATTCTTTTATCTTGACGACGCACTTTTTTTCATTTCCTTTTTTTTAAATAATTTGTCTGAAGTAATCCAAGTCCAAGAGCGAACTATATAAAATTCGGACTATGAGATACCCTGCAGTGGCAGCAACCGGGAGCAGCAACAACGAAGTTGGAACGTCGGAGATCTCAGTGTACGAAGCCGTTCACGGAGCAACTCTAACACGGCTCATTAGCCTACAGCGTCGCTAATGAAAGCTCGTTACCCGGGTGCATGCACGCCAAGGAAGAGGACGGGGTCAGTTCTCAGTGCGATGAGGGGAGAGGAAAGAGAAGAGGGCGAGGAATGAAGGCGACACGATGGAACGCCGCCGATGGGGAAGCTCTCGATGTATTTTGTGACTGGTGACTTAGTATTCGCAGGCCGCCCCCGCGAGTACCATCACCGGTTAACTGTTGATGGCGTACATGTATATATATATATACACATATATATATATATATATACTGTAGTTGCGGGCCGTTCAATGGTGAAAGATGGAGGGAAGAAAGAGAGAGAGAGAGAGAGAGAGAGAGAGAAAATCTTATCTGGAACCGCGGATCTAAGTTGATTGGGTGTGAGGTACAAGGCACTCTCTCGCGCCCTACGTCGAAGAGCTGAACAAGACCGAGAACGTCGTAACCTTCGACCAGACCAGACCCTCTTCTTCCTTTTCTCCCTCCGCCTTTTCTTTTCTTCTTATTCTTCTCCCCTACCTCGTATCCTCCTTCTCGCGGTCGGCGTGCCGGTCCCGCTCGGCCGTGCCAGTTCAATGCCGAGGATTCGCTTATTGTTTCGTGCACGAGATCCCGTATCTGGTAAATACGAGCGTTTGCCGGACATGCCAAATGAACTCACGGAAGGTTTACGACGGCGTTATGATGCGATCCGCGCCGTAACTTGCTTGCACATAACTGGGACTCTTCCGACACGCGTAACACGATTATTCTACTTGAAACTAATTGAGAAATCAAGCAATAATTACTATTTCTTATATCGACAAACTCGCGCAAATTTATCTAAATATAAATTAACATAAAAAAAAATAAAAATAAGAAGAAAAGATTTGATACGGTCTTTTCTTTAAACTAATTTAATCTTAATTAAGCCTAAACTCAGGACATACCGTCAGACATCAAATTTCCAACACGTTTATTTACTTACAACTGTGAGAAAAGTGGACGACAATGTTCAGAAGCTGGGAAGGCCGCTGTCGGCGGTGTAACAGGGCGGAGCGGCCTTGTAAAAGCTTCATGGTTCTCCTAACGCGGATTCCCTTGGGATAAAAGACGCCGATCCGGAGGAGAGGGTGGCTGCGAATGGCTCTTTGCACCTTCGCCGCTTTATAACCGCTAAGTGTACCCAAATCCCATTCCGTGCCATAAAATCCTTAAAGGCCGTGTGGTTCGCTCGGCGGGAGGCGGAGTATCCACATAAGTTCTACATCGACGATTACGACATCGATCTGTGTGGGTGTATGTGCGTTTGTATGTATTTGTGTGTTGAATCGTTGATTATTTACGATATTTGTTATGCTTGTCGCGCTACTACCGTGAATTCAGAAAATAGATAACTTGTGAGCTGCGATTTATGTTTGACCAGTCGGTCAATGAACTTGGCACGGTATTTCGCTGCGTCTAATCGATAATGATTTTTTCATTAACAATCTATGAGAAATACTAATAGAGGGAACTTTACAAACTCTCATAGAGAAATATAAAACGTAGAGTATATGGAGGTCGAAGACGAACGCAGGGATGAAAGACAGAAGTGCCGTTAAATGGAGATGGACAGCGAATAGGAGAGAGGGAAGGAGAAAGAGCAGAGTATGCGGACGAAGAAAACTACGTGGGTCCGCGCTGCACCGCGATATAGCCGAGCCACGGCGTCCAACATTATTAGCCCGGCGGATCGCGCGGCGTCCACGGCGTATCCCGGCTCCTACCGTATTATTACGCGTAAAATGGCTCATTATTATCATTATTATTTTATATTTCCTCCGGAGCCCCGAAACCACCGAAAAGCAAAAAGCCCGCGAAATTAATATAAATAAAAGCTCTGGACACAGGACTTACCGGGGCGAGAGATATCCAACACATATATCGGAAAAGAGGGACCAAGGGAACAGAGAGGGAGGGTGGAAGGTAGAACGGAGGCCGAAGTTGTTGGCTGCATCGTCGCCGGGTTAGGGATATATAGCTGGCCAGGATGAGGGGGAGAGTCAGGACCGCGATGGCGGCGAGGAAGCGGGACACGGGGCGGCCGATATTAACAATAATTATTGGTTCGAGCCTCTCTCCGTCCGTGATCTTTCGAATCTCAAGATCACAAGTGAGATCAATTATGTCCGTCTGATTAGCCCGGGCCCCCGATCGGTATACGGACGCGGGTATTATGCGAACGGGGGCCTCTTCGATCGCACACGTGTGTGCGTCCTCACTCTGCCGGGCTCTCTTGTCCACTTTCCTCCGCTATTCCCTTCGCCATCGGTATTCCGCGGTCAAGTCAAACTTCTGGTCGCCCCCTTACCACCCCTTACCTCTTGCCCACCCTTGTCCTACCGAATTATAAGCAGCGCGCCCGCGCACGCTCGTATCAACGTTATTATGTGGAGCACAGCGCCGTTTAACAGGGCACAGGGCTGCCCCTCAATTCCTCAAGTCGTCCTCCATTTTCGGTGTCGATCGTGGGTAAACTTCCATAAAAATAAGAAGCCCGAACGTATTATCCATATCTTCGCGGCCACCGACCCGATCAAAAATTGCTCGATAGCACTGGATCCATCTTTTCTTCCTTGCCATCTCTTCTTTGACGTCGCAATACCTTTCATTCAAAGGTAAAGATTTTCGCGTATAATGGTATACATCGATAAGTATTTTATTTCGCCACGCAAAACGCCTACCTTCTACTCATTACAACCGATACCGCTGATGGATCAAACCGAAAGAACGGTGGAAAGGCAGAGCTCGTTCACGCAACGCGAATCAAATGAATACCACAAGGAATACCAATCTTAAATGTCTGGAAGTTCTTTCGCCATGAAGCCGGCGGTGCATAATGTATACCCTTTTGGTGTTATAACGACTTGATTACTATGCGGTAGTAGCGAGAACTCGCGCTGCTGATATTCACTTTTCCTGTCTCGAGACAGGTCTACGTAATTCTCGTAATTCTGCATATAAATGTTGATGACGTCTCGTCAGGTTCATGTAAATCAACTCCGTCTTCCGGTCAAGTGAAGCGAAAATAGCACATTTATTTCTAATGTTACGAAAGATAAAATAGCAGTTATTTTTGTAATGTTATAAAAGATAAAATAGTACAAAATGATATGTATTAGCAAATAACTGTACAACAGATTGTGTGCGCCAATGAAATAGGAGAATTATAAAGTTTTATCATTAATTTACTGAATGCAAAGCAGTAATAGAAGATGTACATGTCACCTGTCACACCAGCCAGACTTCAAGTAATGCAAACTCAGGGGAAGGGGGGGAGGTAAACGACGCGACACCATACGCGGACCGCCACGGTCGTAAATCAATACGATGTATTCGTTCATGTCATAACGAACAATAGGACATGGAGCCCGATTCAATGATTACGTCGACGACGACGATGGCGACAACAATAGGTCACTGGCCTATGTGGAACTTTCCGCGAACGGATCAAGTTCGACGAGGACGACCTGGCTAGAACATATAGTCTCAAGTTCCTCTAGGATGTAGGTGCGTTCGTCGTAGAGCACCAAGATGGTCAATCCGCGAGAAGGTAAGAGAGAAAGAAAAAGAGAGAGAGATCGAGAGAAAGAAAGAAGAGATGCATCCACCTTACCCCCATAAATTTCGCGCGGCGATACTTTACGACGCGCGGCACCGCCCCGTGTCATTATCGCGCGTAGGGGAAGCGTGAAGGCCTCTTCGGGGATACTTCGAGAGTCTGCGATTTACCGCGTAGTGTATACGCTATTTTTCCGAGCGGCTCCGCGAGCGAAGATTCCAGGGATATCCAATCCCCGATTCTATCCCGAGGCCTCGACGAGGCCGGTTCCACCAGTTCTAAAAGTTGATATGCAATGGACGCAATAGCTAATTCATAAACTCACTTTAGCATTAGTATAAGCAAAATATCGGTCGGTGAAGACCGCAGAATACACGAGTGAGATTTCGTCGCTAATTAACGTGCTGGGTATCCACCTGGTATAGATGAAAGATAAAGACAATCACACGGCTAACGCGCGAGATTGAAATGCATGTTCGTCGCGTCGTAGAGTCTAGTCAGAGTCTGGGAAAAAATGTATATCGTACCTTCAATTTGAGATTAGCGCGAGATTAAACTCACGCTAAAAGTTACACGCCGTTGCAGTCAGATGCATTTTTCCCTATAGTGTATAGACACAAACGTTAACGAACCGGCTTGGTTCGTTAACAAAAAACATGGTTAGTAAATAAAATTTAATTAAGAGTATAAGTGCGGTAAAAACACAAAGACGCGCGCATTTCTCACAGTGACTACTGAACATATATAATGTGACCGACAAAGTCGTTGCAATCTCTAAATTCATCAGTTCGGATGCACCTTATTTTCCTGATATACAATATTTATACCCGTTTCTATCAATGTAGTTTAATTTTATCTCGGTTTAATTAACTCTTTATCTTTTTCTAGTTCTAAGAATTAGTAAAAGATGAAGAGTAAGTTGAACTGAGATTAAAGTATATATTGGTAGAAATATATATTGGTAGAAACGAGCATTAACTATTAGCCACTCAGTTATGCTAATTCTCGTAATTCCTATGCGATCCGCTTTTACACAAGCTTCTCTTCAACGGTAGCATCGTGCGTTTCCTCGTACGAGAAGTTGTGAAAATTATCGAAACATAAAATCGATCGCTGTCAGGACGACAGACGTTATCGCGGACCACGACATTCTCGCCAAGCTCCCAAGCATAGTATTTCGTTCACAGACGCCATGCATCTTTTTATGAACAACTCGTCACTGAGTCGATTTGTCTCATCTTGCCAACAAGAGGGGACGCCGAAGGGAGAAGTGCGATGTCGTCTAGAGACCGCGAACAAGTGACTCTATCTCTGCGCTAGTAGGACATATCGGATTACGTGTTTTGCATCGCACTCGGAGAGTTCTACGACCGGCCGAGCAACAAACAGAGAGGCAAGAACATGAGAAGGGATAAGTGCTCGGATAGACAGAGCGAAAGAGAGAAGGATTTGCTAGTTGGCTTACGGAAGACGGAATAATTATAGACTGCAAGATCGAGGTCCTCAAGATATCGAATTTCTACGATGTCTCTCTTGACGCCTGTGATTTTTTTTGTTGTCGAATGCAGTCGTTGTCCATACAAGGAAACAAGAGATGCAACTGGAGAAAGATAGATGCTAAAGGCGTCGGCTCTGATGAGAAATCCAAGCGAACCTCCTCCGAGGTGAGAACGATTAATACCTGCAGCCTTCGTGCAGCACCGTTTCTCTCCTTCTCTTCCTCTTTTCCACCCTTCTTTCGTCCCGTTTCATGTCTCTCTCCCTTATAGGGCGAGATTATCCACAAAACCTCGCGGGGTTATCCCTTACGAGCTTCTCTCTGACAATAAGTCCGAGAGAATTCGTTGCTCAGGTCGTTTTGACATATTTATCTGGTTCCTCCTTCCTCTGCCTCTATGAGAATTTCCCTCTTTGCCGCATCGTTTCTCAACCATCGTGGATCAGCCGTAGCATCACACGGCGGTATATATAATATACCGTGTGTGCGCGGGGCATACACGGGTAAATTTAAGGGGGGGAGGGTAAGAAGGAAGCGAGAGATAAGGAGAGAGAGGCACTGCCTTGCGTATATATAACGTAATAGCAATTTAATCAATAAAAAAAGAGGATCGCTTTAGCCTGAACGCGGCCCTCTGAGACTGTGCAATAATTACAACAGAGAATTATGAGCGGCTATACTTGATTGGATCTATACGCGCCTCTCCCGTTCTCCTTTCCTTCTCTCGCCGTCTCATCTCGGGTTTTCTGTCGATAGCTCGGTCCTCCTTCCTCCGTGCTCCCTTTCTTTGCGTGCACGGGAATATCTTTTCTCCCCGACTGCTGCACGGCAATGAAGGAAGACACTTCTCTCCCCCTTCAACGCTTCCGCTCGCTTCACTCCTACGAACCCGACCGCAGCAGGGAGAGAGGATCGCATTTTCGGACGCCTCTCATGATATTCCGCGACTTTAATAAACCATGTGACGACCGATATTTAATGAGTTTTCAATCACTAAACTCTTTAAAGTAGAATCTTACTCTAAAAAGTAAAAATTGAACCAGTCTGAAAAACAGTAACTCAATTTTCAATCTTTAACAGTGAAAAAGAGATTTCACTCTTTAGAGTAGCAATTCACTCTAAAAATTTTAGAGAGCAAGTTTAGCTGTACAATTGCGAATTTTATCTCAACGGGAGTGACACGAGAGCGACACGGGCCTCGTTCGGGCAGGTAACCAGGTGTTGCAGCGATAACTTCGGTGAACATAGCGACTACCGACTCGATTACTAGTAACTCCCATCTCTTGTCGACAACCATAAGAGATATTTTTTTCGACTTGCCGCTCGTTTCCTATCGGACATGTACACAACGTTACGATCGTTCACCTTCGAACGGTAGTCTCAGAATAGCGCAGGGGACGCAGCATACTATGCGGCCGCCCTCAGCAAATTAATGATTCTTCTCCGCGAACGTGGAAGAAACGGGAAGACCCGCGCTGCGCGGACCCTCCTCCACGGCGTGCAGCATGAGCGGTTTAATCAATATTCAAGTCGCGATTTTGATTATAATTAAACAATAATGACGGAATAATGATTTATTACGAGTAATTACTAGTTACTGGTTAGATCGGGTTGGTTAGGGCTCGCACTCTTATCCACGATCCAGCCGCGCGCCTCTCTGCTTTCTCTCCTCCTCCTTCCCTCTCTCGCGATACCTTCGATAATTCCCATCTTAGAGATGCGACGATGCGCAATGATGACCGAAGCAAGAATTCGAATCCAGTCATAGATGAAACCGCCAACTTATTTTATTTTACGCGTAAAACGATTGCGATTCCAGTAAATGTTTTGCAATTTTCATCGCATTCGTCCAACGGTTTCAAAATCATACGAGTTCCTCCAATAATTGTTTCAGCGTCTGTGGTTTTCTGCTCGTCATTCACAAATTAAGTATCACGTTTCCCCCTCGCTCTATCACGCGAGGAAAACAATTACTAACTACTACTTGTGCATCCTACCGAAGGCGCATTTTTTCGTGCCAAGTTCGCTTCCCCTGGCATCTACGCCGATATAAATCACACGCCCCATTCCTTTATTTTCTACGCCTCGGGTATTAATTACACCTATCGCATTGCTAGTTATCGGACGCGCGTATCTGCGTACCAGGTGCAACTGGAGCGATCTGTATAATAAGCCCTCGAATCAGATGTTAAAGTATATGTATACGAGTAGCCAGCTTGCAGCTATCTCTTCATCTTGCAATTCGTGGTGAGGATTTTAACAATTACTATTGCATGATCATCGTACAGATAATCCCATATAGCATTAAAAAATTACAATGTTTCTAAACAGTGCTTCTAATCGTGCTTCACTTGTCAATAATATATAATAAAATTTATTTATTACGCAAAGAAAACAACTTTATGATTGGTATATCATAAAGTTAGTTTCGATATAGCACGTATAAACACGTCAATTGTACGCGCACACATACGCACAAGAATTATATATCTACGCTTTAGTAAATCGATCTGATACGCAGTATTAGAAAAAAGAGCGATATAAAACGTGATCTAATGAGAAATTTTCCCGCAGTTTTCTGCAGCAACATTTTGTTCAGCCGAGCATTATTAATTATTATATCGTTCTTTACTTAACGAGAGAGCATCGTTCTGATATCAGGACGATCCTTTTCCTGCGATATTTTCTATGAGTCAATAAAGATGCTAAAGTATAGATTCGTCAAGAGGATAAACATGAAGATTACAATGATGATATTTGCTAGCATCATCAATGAGAGAAAAGGAAAGACCAGTCCCGTTATTCCCGATCGAAAAAGAAAAATGACGAAAACGAAAAGAAAAGAGATTAATGCTTCCATCGACGTAACGCTCGAACGGACGCACACAGCGGATGGAGGAAGCTCGAAGACTGCGGCACGACAAATCGAGACACAATGGATTCGATATCGATACGCGAGGACGGACTCGGTTCGTTTCTTTCTCACGTTACTTGCTAGATCATTTCTCGCGGTTGCCGGACTTCGGATGCCGTATAGAGTCTTCGTTTCCGAGGAATCGTTACAGCATCGCAAAGTCAAGGATTATCCCTTCGTAACAGCTCCGACACGTTGTCGAGCGCGTCTCGATGGGGATAATGCTAGCCACGCGGCAACCGCTAGTTATGGCGCGACCATAACATAGTGGCGACTAACAAACTATTATGTATGATAGCGACGGCGGCGTGAGCTTCATTAGCAGCGACCAATGTAAATCGCCTGACGTCCTGGTAGCGTTAACCGTCGCTTATGAAGCACCGTCTTTGTGCTACGTGGAACTAACTAATTGACTCGTGGTATGCTACCACGAGTTATGTCACTATTTTGCGCCGCACACCGATCCCGCGAGAGAACGTGTACGCGAGAAATGTGCAGGGTGGCGAGACGGGGAAAATAGATGAGAGATCGAATGACGGCGAGGAGAAAACGCGGTAATAAACGGCCGGCATTTCATTAGCAACAACTAATACCGTATACGCTAGTTCACCGTAGCGTAACTATCGTCGGTTGTACTACAGCGTACGATAGCGCGCGAAGCGGCCGACTATTAAGAAACCTTCACGAGAATACTAAGCTTCATTAGTGCCAGCCGGGACAACCCTAAGAGTTGCCGTACAGTCACGAGCGATGTCGTCCGATGTGCTAACGCGAATACGTTAAGTTGTAATAATCTCTATTTCGTGTAATTCGCCAACGCGTGTGAAGCTTGAGATACAATTGAAAAGCACAGGCAATAGGAATAGAAAATAATAGATTTTAATTACACATCAGAAATCGTATATTATGACATACCAGATATACACCATTTCAGATATTCACATCTATTATTCCTTGTGTTTGTGACTTCTCAGTTATTTCTCAGGCTTGATTACACACGATTTTAATCTTCGGTCGGTAACTCATGATGTAAATTATGATATGCGAATTTGGCCGATGAGAATAAATCTATTTATAATTAAACAAGAGAAATCCTACATTCGGTTAACGTGAATATTAGTGCTTAAATATTTTTGTGCGAATGTGTGTATCTGATTGCAAATCGAACGCCGAAATTTTTTCGATCTTGAAATGCAATCATGAAGAATAATATCACTTATTAAATTGACAAGCAATTTAATAATTTTTAATGCTAATAATAATATTAATAATCTAGATGTTAACAAAAACTATAAATCTATACAAATAATTTATTGAGAAATCTGGATCTGCTGTATTCTGCGCTTTAAATTGATGATAATGATACGAATTTTAACTCTTCCGTCAACAATAGGAGTCTTCGAGAAACAGGATAAATTTTTTATTATTTGGTATATTCGTCAACAAATTTTTACCATCACGGTAATCGGATTGTATTTTATTAATTTTTTACACAGAGATTTAAATTTATTCTATCAAAATTCACAACCCAGTTGCTGGCAGAGGGTTAATCTCAATTTACACGGACGTCTTTTGGAAAGTGGCCTTTCCAGTCTTGGTAATTTCGATCTTCATAAATGACGTGCAAAATTGCGTCTCTCGCGACTTCAAAAGCGAGCAGAAATTCTGGACGTTACCGTTGCGATGAGAGCGAGACTGGTGTGATTATCGAGGCGCAGCGGTTCCTCATTAATTAACGATAACCCCGTTGTAATACGACAGCGTATGTCGCTCTCTGCCGCATACTCGCGTTATCTCATTCCGAGAATCCCGTTATGCTGGCCGCCACGCACGTTCAATATGTCTTCGTGCGAGCGTGTGGTAACTACCGATTGCTTAATGGTGAAATTAATATACATTTTTCCCATCATTCGCGCGTTCCTCGAAACTTATATTTTAATTCGCACTATACGCATCGTGAATTCTCATTTCCGACATTTGCAATTACGAGACTTCATTTGCACGGACTTGATCCCGATTTCATACACGTCACGGAATATTTACATAAGTAACTCCGTGTCGAAGGATACCACCGAGCTAATTGTAGTCTTTAACAGTCGCTCGATGACGGACCGGCAGCTTCTTAAAGCTCTTCTAAACCACGCACTGGTTATCTTACGAGTCTCGTATCTACCTTCCGACTAAAAATAACTGAGACGCGAGAGTAACATCGTAAATCTTTAATGATGCGATTACACCAATAACTTTTTACTCAGTCCGCATGGAGGAAGCGAGAACACGAACGAGACGGAGAAGGTTCGACACTTTTAAGACGCATAATGCTGCGCAACTAACAACGGTTTACTAACCGCTGACAGTTTATACCTAACTATTACCTGTATTATGTTTCTCGGGCGAGCTCCAAGTCCATCGTGTGTGCCGGCTAACATAAATCCGTAGCGAATCGACATGTAACAGAGCGATACGCTTTCTCGCGATGCTGATACGATCTGATACGACATCGTATCGGTTGATTGACTTATGTCGGATCGTGAAAAAGAAAATTATGTGACATGGAACGCTGATCTTATATTATGTGATTATTCTGAGTAGTCATCTGGGACAATCGTATGAAGGTTGAACGGCAATTAGTTGGAAGGAAAAGATATTGGAGTTATTATTTTGTTATTATTTATTATTTTGTTATTGGGATTCAAAGGAACCAATGAAAATTGTTTTTCATTTTGTTATTCGTATTTTTAGAATGATTAATGATAGAATGTCTATTTGGTATTACGAAGAAGTATTCACCGTAAAATCTCAAAAATGTATACTAGTTATTATGTTGATGACGACGAAATGCGGTATTTTATATACTGAGCATGAAGGAAACGATCGCGAGGACATGGAGGTGAAGCCAAAGGAAAGGACAAGGACGAGTAGAGGTAAAGAGGACGTGAGGAAGAACGGGGGATGAGAAGGGATCGAAATTACCCGATGTGAAATTCTTCGCTACCAATCAGCGCGGAGATAATTAAACGAGGGGAGGGTACGCGAACTCGGGAGGGGTATGCAGGAAAAAGGAGGAAGGACGCGAGATAGGATCGAGGGAGAGGCAGGCGTGGCCCTTTTGGAGAATGATGGAAGCGGTAACCGGCGGTAAGAGAACGATGATGAGCTCGAATAAAATAAGATAGAGGAGAAAAAAAAGAGGTAAAAAAAAGTGTCGAAGAGAGTATGGAAAACAAGGAAATGTATAATAGCACGCGGTGTTGCGATGGGGAGAGAAAGAACTTTTTCTTTAGTCTCTAGAGCGACAACACACGAGCAACAGCATGGCAATTATGTAACTATCAAGACGAACGTTGTTTGAGGTTCCGCGTGAGAGGATCGTGCGCGATTTAATTTGTTCCCCGGCGGGAACATCTGCGGAACGCTCGACCGCCAGCCATCGGCGTACCGATATCCCCTTTCTAAGCGAATACGTTTATTAATGAAATGACCGAGCGTAACGAGCAGCGGAAAATTCGCGGGGCACAGATATGGCGGGAATTAATTAAATACGGTATGCGCTTATCAGCCGGCTCATTTGTCACGAAATTAATGAATACGCCTCGTCCACTTCAGGCCGCTAATTAACGCGCCGCACGCTGTAGAAAGGTATCTATTCAGAAGAGACTAAATTCTCATAGGTAATGTGCATTAAGCCCGTATCAGACTACCGATTCTGCAGACCGATCCGACTGCCAACTCTGATTGCTGACATATAATGGATTAATAACAATGAGGTTGATTCATTGTGATTGATATATTATGTATCGGCAGTCAGAGTTGACAATCGGGTCGACCCACAGAGTCGATACGGTAGTCTGATACGGGTTTTATTCGATCTCGACGTTGGTATATATAATCCGAGTGGGAGATTGTGATTTGTGGAGGATCGAGATTACTCTATATGAGCAAGATCACTGTAAGGAGAATCGAGGCTCGAGCGCGTAGATTCGTCCCGTTTCATGTTTCCGTACGACTCGGGGCCACGAAAAAAGGCCCTGTCATTTCAGCAGGCGGCCTCTGTCTTTTCTGTTCAAACACTGTCTAAAAGCCCAAATATTTGAAGTTATCCTGCCGACTCCTGTAAACACAGCGAATGCCGACCACACGCCGCTGAGTATCCGCTTTGCGGCGCATTATCGACGAGCCATGATTCGTCCTTGTCCTTCCCCAAGTTCAACTCCAAGCTGCCGCGGTCTCTTTTCGATTTATGCGACTTCGAAGCAAACGCAGTGTAACGCAACGCAACACAACGCGAAGCCGATTGACATTCGAACGGCGTGCGTATATCTCGATAAATAGCGCGGTTTTCTCCGGTGTGGATTTAGGCGGCACAAACGTGAGCGAACTCAAATGTCGCGGTTGGAATATCTCCTCGGCATCCACAAAGAAGTTTTTACGGCTTTTATAGTATTTGCTCGGTTAACGAGCATCGGCGAAAGAGTTTGTTAATATTAACATACGGCCAAGTTCGAAGAAAGTGAAGAAATCCAACTATGATTTGTATCAGATTATAGAACTTATCTACTCTTGTAATAAGACTTACTCTTGTAATTCTGCGATTACCGATTCTTTGTCTTGCGAGAGGTAAAATTATGACTTGATGCCAATTAAGGATCGCGGCAAGTAACGAAAAGCGCATCGATGCGTTCGATGTAAACAAATAACTCGAATTAGAGAAGACTTAATTCAAGAAATAATTACCAGCTAATTTCTTTTTACGTATAAAGGATTACTTGGGATGTTTTTTACATCTCAATTAAAAGTCACTATTATTAATCATATATTGTATATTACTGATTGATCTATAATTTATTAGTTTTTTACGATCATTTTATTTGTGTATACTTACTTGATATTACTTGATATTTTCTAAAAAAAAAGGAGAAATAAAGAAATAGATATAAATTTATAATCAGTAAAAAAAATTATAGAATTGAGCATCATTTTTTTGCTACTGGAGTGTAAAAATCATCCCAAGTGACTATTCCCGGGTTAACAGAGAAAGAGATAAATTTCAACAATTGTTACCGACAAAAACGTAGGTTGCACTATGCCACTTTAATCTCGAGTTAAATCTTAATTCTGAGACTAGAGTCTAAATCGCGGCGAGACGCGGTTTCGTGATTAACGTTCTCGTGATTAACATTCCGATGGCGTCACTTTTTTCTCTGCGTACTCGATAGATCGTTCTTTTACGAGCCTATACACGTTCGCGTGGATCCAACAAAAGAACAAAGAGAAGATTAGCACCATTGTGGAGGAAGACCACCGCGATGCAACGCAGCGTGATGTACCAGTCACTGCCAGGGAATTTAATTAATAGTATTTAGCGCTACTGGAATTTTAGTGCGTTTAGCGTGTCCATCGTAGATTCGGTACGTGCAACAATCACTATTGGGGCGTGGTATAAAGACAGCGTGCAGCAGCCGAGAAGCTTCTTCTCTTACAATGCAGCGTCTCTGTCTGAAGTCCAAGTAACACCTGGTCGCTAACTGCCTCGGCTGTTTTCACCTTCATCTCCTCGCGCCTACACGAACGCAGGTCTCTTTCGCAGCTGGCGTCTTCTCTCTAGAGCATTCCTCTAATTTACGCTCGCATCGAGGATCCATAAAAGCGGGTATGCACGGACCCTGAAATGCCGCGGCAAAACTGAAGAAGGCACGAAAGTATGTCGCTAACGCGATGATGGCAATATCCACGAAGATAAGAAGGATCGCCGATGATGGCGCACGATTCGTTACGCGGAAAATTCAATTCAAGGTGGAAAAAATGGTAAACCGTAAAAGAAACAACCACCCTCTAATAGCTTCCCATTTGTGTCTTTAAGTTAACGTCTCTTCGAAGGAAAAAGTCGACAATTCAATCTAACGTAACACGCCACGCACCATGTTTCGATTTATATTACTGCTGAAAAAAGACGATATAGTAATTTGTATACATTTCACACGAGACAAGGACAGTCACCAAGAAGTTTAAATTAAATTAATTATCACACGAATCTTAAAATATTTAATTCCATTTTTTATGGGAGATCAAATGATTATCATTAGTTTGTCACAAGGAGCTGACTTATCGAGTGATGTAGAAGCGATAATAGAACGGTATAGAGATGAACCTTATCGCGTGTCGCCGTCGAAGCGCGTGAAACTAAGTGTTGCGTGAGAAAGCAGGAAAATAAACACGCGTCGGCATTTTAACGAGGGTGACCGAACAGCTTAAGGGAAGGTGGTGATTTATCGATCGTGAAGGTAAGCCGATGTACGACGATTTGTACAAACGAACGCCGGCGTTTTCGAGAGATTTTCGTCGCGGCCAGTGTATCGCTGCTGCCGCAGTCGTTCGAGTTTCGTTCGTGGTAATCTCAAAGTCGACGGGCTCATCCATCGCGACTTGTTTGTCGGTAATTACGTTAAAGCGACGCATCCTTACTTCGGTAAGTCAACGGCTGCAAGATAAGCGGCACGAAATTGAAATATCCCGGCACTTCGGCCGCCCCCTTATCTCTGGAATTCCACGTTTCACCATAAGTGAGTCGTTCCATACAACGCCTTGAACCGATCTCTCACCTTTCTCTTTTACTTTTCGTTCTACATCCGAATGTGCAGCCCGTTCTCTATCTGCGCCGCGTGTTTCCTTCCCATAGCACTTGAACCAGCGGAACAAAAAGAAAGAAAAAAAAAGGAAGAAAAGAAATTTTGAGTATACATTTTCGAAAGGGTGAACCCTCCGATTTTCTTGTCGATTGATATACTACTGTGTTTTGATGTCCTAATCACGAATATGATCATGAAAATTATCGACAAGGTCATTTTCAAAATCAAATATTAAAAAGATTTTTATCTATACTACTGTATTTTTGTGTGCTGTTTACAAATATGATTATAAAAATTGTCGACAAGATCATTTTTACGGTTAAATGTAAACTTTTACATCTTATGTGATCACAAGTTGTCAGATTTTGGTTCGCGCTACATAATATTTTCCTCATACTCCGAATTCCAAATGGGTTTTTACTGCCTCTAAAAAGATTGTTCTCACATCCCACTGTCTTCATGGGTTAAAAACATTCAAAGCAGACACTGTTCCAGCTGTAACTTCTACACGGTTAGGTTTCAAGCGGGTAGGATGTTATTTTTTTTTTTTTTGGGGCGACGACGGCGTAGTCATCATATAATGGATATAATTACCCGTTTTTTTAAATATTTAACGTTGAAAATGATCTTATCGGTAATTTTCATGATCATATTCGTAATTAAGGCACCAAAATATAGTAGTGTACCAATCGACAAGAAAATCGGGGGGTTCCTTTTCGGAAGTCTATCCGAAATTTGTAAGGATGTGAAACCTGTGCAAGTTTCGAAGTGGTTTCAAATTTTAATTTTAGGTAGACCTCGTGGTCGAAACTCGATAAATTCTCACCGAATGGAAACTGCAAGACGAAAAGATACAAACAGAAATCTCTACAAGACCGTAGGACGACGAGAACAATAACTAGTTCAGCGCCAGCCGTAACCGTGGGCCATTAAGGTCCATATCATCCGGCTCTTTACGAGCAATTTAAACGGAGGGAGAATCACGCTCGGCGCGTCCGCGACTCTCCTTTGTATGACATTCCAGTCGTTCTGCCAGCGTCGCCTCAGTGCCCCGAACGTGTTAGCGAAATCTGAAAGCAGCCGTAAAAACTCGCGTAAAGATTCGCCGGCCCGTCGTATGTGATGCGGCAAACGAGTACGATGGCTCCCCATCGTAACAAACCCCCTACCTCCTTAATCGGTCGGCGGTTCACGCTCGTTTGCGCCGATGCCGGGTGACGTCCGGATTCGGCCTTCCTATCTTGCGGTATCAAGCCACCTCGTTTTCGACATAGCTTCGTACTCACGAGACCCCGACTTTATGCCGTATTCTCTCTCGGATTACCAATGTCCTGTTTGAAAACGTACAGTGAATATGTTATTCTCTAAAATTTTTAGAGTGAGATTCCATTCCAAAGAATTTAGAGAGTATATTGCTAATTTGATTATCCCGGTAACTCAGGAAAACTGAAAATGGTTGCACATAGTAAAAACAAAAATATGCGTGTAAAAAATAAAAAAAAATTTAATTAATATATAATAAAGCATAGATATGTATTCAACTTCTTTGTTACTCTCTAAATTTCTTGGAGAGAAATCTCACTTTAAAAAGGTTAACATACTACCACTAATGGAAAAGAGTGAAAACTTTACGCTCTTGAAATAAGAGAGGCAGATTTTCATTCTTTTTTTTTTGGAGTGAGATTCATTTTAAAGGAAAAAAAAGCTCACACTTTTTTTGGAATGAATCTCGCTCCAAAAGTACGAAACCTCACTTCAAAAGAGTGAAAATCTGCCACTCTTATTCGAGAGTGCAAATTTTTCATTTTTTTTAGTAGTGGCAGTTTTAACTCTTGTGGAGTGAGATTTCACTCCAAGAAATTTAGAGAGTACGATAACGTACCGTATAATTTTTGTTCATACTATTTTAATACAAAATTAAGTTTTTAATACAGCAGAATAAAATAAGCAAAATTTTTAATACTTCTACTCAATAGGCAACTGTATCCTCTTTATATAATATCTAAAGTTATTTGTAAGATTAAGTATTAATTAGAAGCGCCCTGTAACTCGTAATATCACATGATTCCGATAATCATAACGACCGAATTGACATCAGTCCCGAGTTCATAACATCGCGTGAGAAGTCGCATGAGCAGTGACTTCATAAAAATAATCCTATTTAATAAGGAACTGGCTTTTGATCATTTGAAACGAGCGCCGGAGCATCGCGCACGATACATTTCTTTAACACGCGAACAGCGATAAATCAGCAATAAAATGTTGCGGAATATCACAGAGAGTAACTAATTGCAGCCGAGCAATAATAATTACTCGCGGTATGTGAGTTATTGCCGCGCGTTATTCCGATTATGTACGGCGAATTATAACCGCCCGGGCAATACTTTTATCGCGACTGCCGGAATAATGTTGTACTTATTTAGTAACACTTGGCTATACAGATTAACGCGCTCAGGATGATCCATTATTTATGCGAGATACGTCAGCGACACGTTTACGATTTTGACGCGGGAGGTTCAATTAACTCCCGGATGCTTTAATGTGCTTGTTTCTTTTTCCTCTGTCATCCTTCGAGCGTTCGATCTTGATTACAAGTTTGCCCGCCGGGATGCAGGTCTGCTTCGTCAATCGATACAGACATCTTTATACATTGTAGACGATGTATAAATACTTCATCTAACATGCGTGAATGCGCCATGTTTTTCTCGTTCGCTGACACACCATTCATTTTTTACATATCCGCTTTCTCGCATGTGTTAATGACTATTTCTGTCAAATTTTTACAATATATTTTATCTTCATTTCTGTCTTTCTGTTAATATTACGATAAAAGATATTAATTAATTAATATTTTTTAATTTTGACGTTACTTTACAGAAGAAAAGCAGACGCAATAACACACGAGACAGGACGAAAGGAAAAATGAAAGGAAGAGAGGAAGAACGAGCAAATCCCTCGGAAGGACGACGGAGATACCAAGCACTAAGCAGCGCGGCTTCTCGACCACATTATGCGTACGAATGCAAATTCCCGTTTGCTTCGCTGCGGGCAGGCATTTATTTGTCACGCACTCGCGGCCGTATACAGTCGCGGACAGTATGGTACATACGCGAGTCGCCGTTTCTACACGTTGTGCCTGACTTCCAATTCCTCTTTCTCCTCGGCCACCTCCGCGCGATCGTGCTGTCCCCCTCTCGCTAATCCCTCGGCTTCCTTTTCCCTCGAATTTCTGAGCGTCCGTGTACCCTGCCACAATTATCTGCCACCGTCATCTCGCGCGGATACTTTTGTCTGTGGATTGCACCGCCACCACCGCCACCACCGCATGCTGCTGTCTACTTTTCTATTAATTATGCAGCCGTGCGCGAGCAATACCCTAACGATCTGACAACGAGCTATGGCAATTCGTGAACTCATACCACGTTGTTCTTCAGAAGAGATGCTTTCTTCTTTTTTCTTCTTTTCTCTCATCGTAGAGAGATAATCGCGATTGGAGTATACGAATCTTTAGAAAGAGCGTCCGTAATTTATAAGCGGCGGTTTTATTGTTACAAGCGGATCGCGTACACGCATCGTCTTGCAATTTATATTCCCGACTTTCGTGCACATAGCTACAATTTTCCTCCATGACACTACGAAAGATCGTTTTCGATACTATTTCTGGCGCCTCATCAGAGACCGAAATAAATTTCATCGCAATAACAAGATTATTGTGCAATAGTGCTAATTTAAAGATAAAGAACATTTTCCTTTTGTGTGTTTATACTTTAAAAAATAATTTTAGAAACATTTCTACTCCCTAAAATCTTTGGAGTAGAATCTAAAGAGTGAAATCTGTCTTAAAAAGTGACAACTGAGCTATTCTTTTTCAACGCTGACTCAATCATCACTCTTTGTCACTTTTCAGAATTAAATTCCAAAGATTTTAAAGATAAAAAT
This sequence comes from Mycetomoellerius zeteki, assembly GCF_001594055.1. Lineage (NCBI taxonomy): Eukaryota > Metazoa > Arthropoda > Insecta > Hymenoptera > Formicidae > Mycetomoellerius > Mycetomoellerius zeteki. The sequence continues at coordinate 518,957 of NW_017257489.1, forward strand.
ACTAGTAGATTTTAAAGAAATTCTTCAGTTTTATCTCGTGGCAACTTTATTATAATCGTTTTAAATTTCATAGGTACACAGTATAGCACAAACACAGAAACATGAGAATTTTGACAAGCGTTTCATTTATTTCGACATGTCAATTATTGCTCGTCGCCGCAAGCCGCAAATAGTATAGCGGCAGCGTACACGCAACGGCGAGAAATACATTAGCGCGTAATCGCATCCTAAGCAAACCCGACACGTAGCCGTTATACATCAGCGGACTAGTGACACACGTGAGTTAAATGCGGGGAGCACGGCGGGCGCAACTTGCAATGAGTTACGGCCACGCTCATAGCGTTGCACCAGTCCGGGACGCACGTGATCGTGCTAACGCTGAGTGCACTCGGATTTCGACGCATTTTGCATAATTCTGAAATGACGTGCAAGATAAATGCGTAGGATGCCATGCGAGTAGATAGGGTACGAACTGCACGTACAAATATGTTAAACTGGTTGCACTCGTGTCCTTCAAAGAAAGTTACACTGGAGAGCCTCCAGTGGAGACAATTTGTTTTCGTGTACAATTCTTTCAAAGCCACTGCACTCTTATTGCGCTGTTAATTATCGCAAAATCTGATATTAATACAACACATAAATTATCATTATATAGCGTAAGTTTTATTTTCTAGAATTAATATGCAAGGCAACGTTTAATTTTTAGTCCTTATAATTTTTGACGAATACAATAATAGAATTGGGTTCAAGTACATGATAAGTATTAATTAACGAACTTAAATCAATTTGCAATTCAAAAACTTTTTTGTATTAATTTAATTTATAAAAAATATACCATTTCTTATAATATACCAAACGATTTCAATTTTCTCATAGGCATTGATAATGGTTCTTTTACCATAGTCGCTAGTTGAATAGCAAATAATTGAAAACTGATTAAAAAATGTGACGAAATAAGTATTAATGTTAATATCGCTTTAATTTAATGTAAAGAAATTATATAATTTTATACGTGCATTCATAAAAATAACGCATGAAAATAACAGAAAAAAGCATTCGCGAATTCCTGTTTATATGATCATTGGAAGATTGCACGTTATGCTCCTTGTGAACGAAAGTAGCCAAGTTCTGAGGAAACGTCTTTCATGTTCTTTTTTTTTCAGCTACCGGCAAGTGGGGAGTTCAGCACATATATTGAAGATGGATTTCTTTACGACGGTATTTTTGTGTTTTTCGCGGAGCTGTGCAATAAAGATATCCAGGAAGTTAGCCTCTTCGTTATCTTTCAGCAGGTACAGTTACAGACTCAAGATTTATAGTAACGGTTGAGATAATACTAATAATAATGACATCCGCGATGCATGCACGATAATTATGTATAAGGCGAGATTTCGTTTGCGATGCAGTTGTTGAAATCTCTAACATGGTAGGAGAGAGAAACAAAAAGATTTCTTCGCGGAGGCATGAGGGAAGCGTAGAGCAGGCAAGCGTGCGAAAATTAATGCTCGTGAATTAACGTTTAAATGATATGTTACAAATTCGACGTCGGAGTTAAAAATGTACAATAAATCACGGCAGCGTATTGAATTAGAGGCTTCGGAATTCTTATTATCGCGTGCCACCCCGTTTGACCTGCGTCCACGTAATCGCGGGGCACGCACGTCGACGCACGCGGTATGTTACCTCAGTGGGTGCTGCCCCGGGACAGAAATTAGGGCTAAATAAGTAGCAGCTACTAGGAAGGCTGCGTTCCCCTAGCAGGAGCATGCAATTCATGAACACGAGCCCGAGAAGAAGGGACTCGCGGGAGGAGTATGAGGCCCTTGGACGTGCGGCGGCCGCGAATGTTGCGCCCAGCGGGCCCGATGCGAGATTAGGGTATCTTTCAACGACGTATATCGCCAGATACGTACCTTCGATGATGGCGCGTGTTACGCACAATGGTAACATTGTACCAAACCCGCAACGATATTAGTAATTTCGTGTTTTAAATCGCAAAACATCGAGCAGGTACGGGTATCGATCTTACTGTTGCAGTCAATGGTTATACTAATTAGTTGAGGTAATATTTTTCACAATAAAATTATTTATAGGTTTTAAGATTATTAGCATCAGATCATTAATACATTTCTAAGATGCTTATGAGCATCAATATTATTCAATTGCTTGTCAATTTAATTTATGATGTTATTATTGTTCTATTTAAATTGTATTTCAAGATTGAAAATTAAATTCGGCGCGCAGTTCACAGGATTAGATATCGTATATATAAATTTACACCAAATTATTTAAGCATTAGATTCAGGACCGTTTTTTTTCATTTCGTAGTTATGTATTAACATTACAATCTTAAAAGATATTTTGTTTAATATTGTTAATTAGTTGATATATATTGATGCCTATTTAAAAAATAGATAATACTATTACATATAACAAAACGTAGAAAAATTGAAATAAATCAAAAGATTAATACTAACAAATAATAATTAAAAAAAATTTTCACGTGTAAACAATAAACAAATTTTTCACAATACCTAGTTCGATTTATTTCACGTGTATTTGGATACCAGCGAACGAGTCTGATCGAAAGGCACAACGACGACAGGCAGATAGGGGAGAAGAAGACCCCGAGGGCGCGGGAGCGAGAGAGCGGAAGCCGCGCGCCCCCGGCCGACAAAATGATCAAAAGGCAAATTTCATACATTATTTTCACTTTAATGCTACCGTATCGCAATTTATGGGAGGGCCGGGATTTATGCGGACGCGTATACGCACCACGGGGCCTAATCTTGAGAGCGGGCCCCACCGCGTACCGGCAAACCGCCCTGTCCGTCCATCCATTCGTCCGGCCCCGGTTACTCGCGAGCCAGCGCCGCGTCGGGCCAGGACCGGTGGGCCCGGGGATCGTAAAGAACTTTGTATTAAAACGTTGTACGTCCGGGACCGTTTATGTCAACAACCTTTGAGTTGTGTGCGGAACGCCTCACGCCGCGCGCGATGTTGGCTTCTACTCACTCTCGTTGTAACACACGGGGCCCTGGGGCAACTCGACAGGGAGGGTGCTGTCGGATCATACTCCTGTATAGCGCCCCGCTCGCCGCCACCGCGCGGCTACCTCGATCGTGATCTCTCGGGGATCGGTAGCGGGACCGATCTCTACGGGTACGATGGCTCCCGAGTGTACGGCTGATTCGGAACCCGTTACCCCGCCGGCGCCGTGGCGCTGCACGGCGTCATCTCATAATCCACCGGGAATGTCTTGCGTTTCGCTATGACGTCGCCGATTGCTCAAAGGGTGAAGGTGGCTCGATGTTAACAAAGCGTCGCATCAATTACGCACAGATCCTTTTAATGATTACATAATTTCTAGCGATCATCAACTTCTTTGCGTTTAAGATTTAAGGTTGATGACATTCTTCTTGCAAAAAATACTGGATACGACGCAGTAATTCGCTTTTTTAATAGAAACTTAAAAGAATATATTTCTTCCAAGAAAAAGGTTATTTTTTGCTGTTTTTACGAGCAACTGAACGATCGTTGCAATTTTTAAAAATTGACAATGGAAGGAAGAAAGCTAGTCGCGTCGATTTCACGTCAGAAAATTCGAAACTTCACGGAACGAAGTAGTATACGTACCCTCATTCCTTTATGATTTCAAAAAACTGTTCAAACCAAGAATTACCTCGTATAACTTGTACTTACGTTTATGCGCGTGTTCCACGTATCGGTCCGTAATACGTCCAACGAAATTATCGAGCACGGGTTTCGCAGGCAGGTCCCTAAAGCACAACCACGATCGTTAAAAGGAAACACCTCCGAGAGCGCCGAATCGAGTCGCTATGGCCGGCCGCTCATGGGGTTCGGTCGCCCGGGTCATTACATCGGCCGATAATTAATGATGACCGCGGCATCCACGTAAGCAGAAGATCGGAGCAAGGGAGTTATAGGGATCGAGAAAGAGCGGGAGAACGAAAGGGAGAGAGAAATGCGAACGAAAGAGGCCCGGCGGCAACAGCAACAGCAGCAACGGCCATTCAAATAATATGCAAGCTCATAATTAATTTACCGTCACCTAAAAATTGTGGTAGGGAGACTGCATAATTAAGAAATACCGGACAACGGAGATTGTTGCATTCTGACCGTACGACGTTGGTAAGAAAGGAAAGAAAGAGCGGAAAGAAAGATGCGCTATGTGAGAAACATGTCTTTGATGCGATTTCACGCGGAAGCGACATCCGTTGTTGCGCGTCCGAAGTGCAAAAGCATCGCGGGGAAATTGATGAGCACCCTGAAACGTTAAAAACTTGCCGAAGATCGGCGATCGGGACCCGGGACCGCGCTATTATTGGCAATCGATCGGCGCTGATGGACAGGTATCGAGGTTCCTTCCCGCTGCGCTCGCTCCTCTTCCTTTTTTTATCCCTCGCTGCAGATGACGTGGAAGAACGCTGAAGAAGATGAAGAAGAAGAGATGGAGGAAGGAGCAAGGGAGGAGGAGAAGAGGTAGCCGAGAAGAGAGTCTTAACCACGCTCCCTCAGAATATGGTCGCAATTACTGCAGGAGATTAATGAGCCGATGCTCGCGCGATGCGAGTTCGCTCTACGAAGAGTCCTCCTCCTCGTCCTTATCCTCGCCCCCGTCCATCTTCCACCGTTCTCATCGGGAGAAGACGACTAATTCATTCCGCGAGACAAGCAACTCTCAAGTGTCTATTCTTCTTTTCTCTTGTTGTTAGGCGAGCGAGAAAGCCCGTAATTATAACGAGAAGTTTAGCGCTAAGTCCCTTAATGTCATCGTTGCCCAATTATCTTGCCACTTTCGTGGAAGCGTTCGACATCGTTAATCACCGTACGTTCAACGCGCGTTTTAATATTACCATCATGATGAAGATTTTAATAATATAACCAGCGCCGAGAGAGAGAGAGAGAGAGAGAGAGAGAGAGAGAGAGAGAGAGAGACAGAAAGGAGCACACACCCAAGCCGTCAAACACCGCTATTGTTAATAAAGAGGGTTTAAGTAACTTAATTATTGCTTTAGATGTTTAGCCGACTTTTAGTTAACTGTTAAAAAAACAGGAAAGTTATCTTCTCTAACCATAAGAAAAATAATCGCTGATCGTATCAGTGGCGGTGCCAACGGTCAGCTAATGAGCGAATAGTGCCTACGGTTGACGTAATGCTTCCATCGGCAGTACGATCTGCTCCTCAGAAGGGTTTCTTTTGCCTCTGACCCTTCTAATTAGCCATCATGTACCGCGCTGCGGAGATCACAGATCGCGAGGTTGGAAACCTCGTGCGTGTGAGATAGTTAATATCGTGTTAGATGGGAGATCGAGATCGCCGAGCAATATTAATAATCTGTCGTTAGTCACTCCCTTCCATTAGTAAATGTACCGGACGGAGCTCGTTTTGGAAGCCGGCCCAGTGAGCCGTCTAATTACTTTACCTTTGTGCCACCTAGAAGTAGACTCACCTAGAAGAAAGGTCAACTGTGACAAACGTACCGAGGAATCGTTCCTTTGTTCAGCTCTTAAAAGGAAAGGGTCTAAGGAACGCACAAAGAAATTTCGTGAAAGCATCAAAAACCCGTAAGAAATCAGGAAGATAAGACTGAAACAAATCAATTTGATAACATCACGATGGGGTTCTACGCAAATATCGCTTAGGAAAACAGAAACTCTGCTTCACGTTGATGATTACTGACAACTTTAATTTATAATATATTAAGTATCGTAAAATTATGTATTTCTATTCTGAGCTTTATTGCGTTTAGGTGCAAATACCTGAGCACAATGGACGCGGACAATGGAGTGTTAAAGAGCGTTCCTTCATTTGTATACGCATCTATGCGGTCGACGGCAAACTTTCGACCACAACGGGTTTCTCGCACGAATATTCAAATCCCGCGGTAGGGAAGCTGTTACGGCTCCGGCGTAATTTTAGCATTCTCAAGCAACAGATGTTTCTTGTTTCACTCCACGTTTAGCGGAGTTCGCCCGGAGATGTGCAGAGCCCCGTGTAGAACGAGCGTGCGGGAGGTAAGCAGCACCCTCAGGCTTTAACTTAAAAGAGAGCTAATTCTAACTTCCCAGCGTGTCATCGTTGCGTGCGTACATGGTCAATCACGAACACACACACACACACGCGCGTGCGTGCACGCGTCAATCTCGAGCGTACGAGCGCGTTGTGTACATGCACGCATCTACGCTGCGTGCACGCGTCCTTATCGTCAGAGGACAACCCTGCAACAGCACTACGTCACTGTATCACAACATGTAACAGGACAACACAAACAAAAAGGCAGAATCGACCATTACCGTATGTTAAACAGTTCCTGGTCTCCTTCGTCGCTAGTAGTTGTAGTTGCCGCTACGGAATCGCAGTTGCTTAGGCAAGGCCGCAGAGACGGTATTACTAGCCTGATGAAGAGAGAAAGATAGAAAGACAAACAGATAAATAAAGAAAGAGAGAAGCTAGAACTGTTCTGCAACCAGTTGCAGCATCTCCCCCTTCTGTCTCTTGCTCTATCTTTCTTTCTTAACCCCTTGCGCATCCTTGCATCTTTCTCTCTTTCTCCTCTCGTTCTCTTTGTCTCTCCTGCTGAAGAAAAAAGCTATTAACCGATATCCATCTGAGGTCATACTACCATACGCGCTTCTGTGTACACACACACACGCGCGCGCGCGCATGGTGAACGTCTCTCGGCATATACCCGCGTTCCACGCAACGGTCCCCAGGTCTGCGAGGCGTTTTGGGCGCTATCGCGCAATGCGGAATGGGTAATGCATCCTGCCCAAGCCCGGGGGCGCCAAATGAATTACAATATTTCATTCTCACGCCCGTACATACCCACCGACAGGGTATATTGGCGGGGCCTAATTGCATTTAACTCATTATTGGTTCATCCGTACAACGGGCCCGGACCAAGGGAGACATATTCTCGTCGTTACGATCGCTTTTCTGTTTCTTCCTTTTTCTTCCATCGATCGCCGCAGAATTGCCGTTCTGCCCCCTTAGCGCATTTCCTCCCCCTTTCCCTCTGTCGATCCATAGGCATCGCCTCGTTGTCGAGATTATTATTACTCCTTTTTTTTTCTTTTGCGACGACGCGATCGTCTGACGTTAATGCAGCCACCGATCGTCCGAGGCGACCGACGAGAAGTTCTGGGTAGTCAGCCGGGGCCACTGGCTTGCCACGCACGTAGGACATATTGCTACCGAAACGAACGACCGCTGATAAGCGATCACCACCACGGATGACGAATGAGAGAGTCCCTCCGCATAATTGCAGCTCCTCGCGTACTTCGCAGATAAAGCACGGCCATTCACTCACTCGTTCACCGTTGCCGCAGATTGCTCGCCCGAAACGTATCCGAAATATACATTCGTGAATACGTCGGGTTGTGATCAACCGATTGGATAACAATAAAGCGGACGAGCGCGAATCGTCGTAACATGGACATCTAGAGCGTTGATTCCACAGACGTCTAAGGGTGCGGTCAAAGAAAAATAAAATGATTTTTGGTTATATTAACTAAACATTTGATTAAAATTATTTCAACATTTGGTAGCTATTACTAAACTCTTTTTTTCAGTGAAGTCTCACTACAAATGCTTCGAAACACTTACCAATTAAAAGAAAAAGTTTTACAAAAGAAAAAAAAATTTTTTAATTGATCAATTTAAAAAATGTTTTCAAACTTTTTTGAAGCATTACATCAACCAAACACTGTTTATTCATTAGCTGATAATCGTTGGCATCATCACCGATACAATCAGTGATAATTTTTCTTATGATTAGAGGAGATAATTTTCTCATTTTTCAATAGTTGACCAAAACTCAACCCCCGAATTAAAAGCAAAAAATAATTAAGTCATTTAAATCCTTCATACTCCTAATACTTACATTGGTGATTTGCACAATAATGGACGACGGAGGAATCATCCGGATTACAAAACTAACTGTAGATCCGTATTTCGATATCAAAAGTCATGTTGTACGGTTTCTCTCGATGCGTGGTAGGACTCACGTTACTTCGTAGGACGATATATGTGCGCGCTCTTCCTTCGTCTCCCGATAGAGCATTAGCAAAGACCGGAGGTGGCATTAGGTAGGAATAACCACAAATATACGACGGGCAAATACCCGGCGCGCCACGCACGAACGGATTAGAACGTGGCGCGAGTGTTATCTGGCCGCGCGCGAACAAGAAATGGCCATGGATTTTCTCTTAACTACAAGGAACACGGAGCCGTCATTCATCGAGCCCTATAGCCTCGACGGATTATTATAATTAGCTTCCTGTCGTGTATCCTTCCTCATTCTACCGTCTCGTCCTTTTAGCCGGCCGTAACACTTAACACTCGTTACGACCAGGTGTACAAGCGCCGGCATTACGGCCCTCAAGCACACCACCGGCACAAACCACCTCCCCGTGCCCGCCTTTCCCCCGTGTGGCGTAACCGCCCTCTCGCTCTCTTCTTTACTTTCTCTCTCGCAATTGCGCAAACGTCTAATTGATATAATCCACCGCGGCGTGGCTTTGTTACGCGGAATCTGCGGATTATACGGCTTTGCACAATTAGTCGACCGTTCTTAAGGGATGTTAGTACACCGATGGTGTATATTAAGATTTCCTCTGTGCTCTTTGGCCCCTCTCCTCTTTCCTCCCTTGTATCCCCCTCCTCAAGCAAGTCCGTTCCCTCTGCTCTCTCTCGTCCGAGCGCGCACGGCCGTAGTAATCCGCGATATCTTAATCCGCAACGCGAAGCACTCACTTTTAACTCGTGGAAGCTCGTTAGCCACGTTGCGTACGCGGCTCGTGCTGGGAACATTCATGGTACAACGAAATTAATTTCCTAGCCCTCGCCGCGCCTGCTCCTTTCCACGCCTTGCTCTCTCTCGCAACCCTTGCTCGTTACCGAGAAGAGTATAGCGCGTTCTTGCAACGGCGCCGAACCGGTTGTCGAGGAACGCTATTTCTATCGAAAGAGTTCGCACGAAAGTGTGAGGACTAATCTTGTCATCTTTACTATCAATAATCAAGTAACTTGAAAGTTAATTTCTCATAAACAAATTCGTTTCAATTTTTATTTTCGGAGAGATATCATTATTAATATGTTAATTGACAATTTGTTAATTTGTCTAATAAATACTAAATGTAAAGATGACAGTTGTCAACATCTAGATGTAATTCCAATATTGAAAATTAAGTGAAGTGGATCCGAGGGGCGTTATCTCATCATGAAAATATGCTGACGGAAATAAGAAGACGGTAATCGAACGAGGAAAAAGGGTCCTACTCATGTTATTCAATCCTCTCTCTCAGCCTCCTCTGCATCGCCACGAATTCCGGCATGATCGACTGACGTCCTTCTACCACGCGGGATCCTTGTTTCCGTGATGTACCGTTAGGCGACATGCACGTGAATGTACATTACCAAGAGACGTATCTACTACACTGATTGGAGATACCGATCGAATCCGGTGTGGGTACAAATCTGACGAAGCTCGGGTCACAGGCGCGCGATCGTAAAAGCATAGAGTTACAAAGTCGATTGCGTGCACGCGGGTGTGTGCAGGAACTTAAATAAAAGATAGGGAATATTAAACACACGTTGCTCTCCGTACAACCCGAGGCTACGTCGAAACGGACCTCGAGACTGGTTGAAATTGAAACGGCCAGGATAATGATAATGATGCTCACGTAAGCGCGCGTCGACGTGTCCCTCGCGATATGGCGATCGGTTTTGCAGGTGATTGGACCTCGAAAAATTATCGGCAAATTAAGCGCTACTTTAGCAAATAATTACATCTGTAGCGGACGCAGAGTATCAACATGCGAAAGGAGCAATGATTCCGAGTTATTCATAGAGGAAAAAAAAGAGCGCATATAAAACATATAAATCACTCTACCAACAGAACAGAAGTTATATATATGTAATTTTTTTTTATTTCGTAAATCTATTTTCTCTAAATGCTTTGAAGTGAATCTCACTTCAAAAAAATAAAAATTCTGCCACTCTTTTCAAAATTTTTAAGATTTTTTTCAAGAATGGCAGAATTTTCACTCTTATTTAAGAGTGAGATTTCATCCTTTTGAAATAAGATTCACTCTAAAGAATTTAGAGAGTACTAAGTGTTGTAAGGTATTTCAAGACCGGCTAAAGGATAATGGCTACTCGATACAACATCCAGCTCATTACCACGATTATCAGCTGTTTAATCTTAATGCATATATTCTCGATCGGGTTTCAATTAAATTTTCACAATTTTAATTTTCCAAGCTATTCTCATTTAGTCTTATGGCGCTCTTAATAACACGCGTATATTGAGTACAAGCATGATAGATAAAATCATGTCACGCGCCGATTTCGGTGCTTTTGAAATGGGAAGAAATAAAGCGCCTGAGCGGAAGAAGCTGAGGCCGAGATCGATTTAATGACCGGCTAATTTTCGGAGAAAAAAAGATGCGGCACTGTACGCATTCACTTGGGCAATTTCTGGCAAAACTACACCCGACACCTTTAAAAGGACTCACATGCCGTACATATGCGCGAGCGCCCCTCCGCGCGTCCTACCATTTCTCCCATGTAATAAACCGCGCATCTGCTTATGTAGATGGACATCGAATCCCAGCGTATAATATTAACGGCGTCTCTTGCTCCCAAAACGAGCTCTCGGTTCTTATGACGTGTCGTTAGCCACTGTTCATATCAGATTCGAGTATTATTTCGACGCGTAAAGCTCAGAATCGAACACTTTTCTACACGCGAGATAAAATATCAAGTCAACAAGAAAAAAAGCATCCTGAAAAATGTCTGAAAAATTAAAATATTTTTAAACGATTATAATACGAATTTGGATCGATGAGAACAAATTTAATTAAATAAGAGAAATACTATATTCGGTCAAAGCAGATCTTAAATATTTTTGTGTGAATTTATCCAAAATTTTTTAGTCTTCAAACGCAATCATGAGCAAAATCAAAGTGCAACAGTATTATCACTTACTAAGTTGATAAGCAATTAATAATTTTTTATGCTAATAAGCATCTTTATAAGAATATTAATCATCTGATATTAATTACAATTTTAAATCTGGGAATAATTTATTGCAGAAAATATTGCCTGAGCCGAGATTCGATAGAATAGTTAAATCGTGATTTTATATTCCAAGTAGGGGCAAATATATAGTACGAAGCGATCGTTACTTTCTCATCCATTTTACGTTAGCACATAAAATGATAGCTCAGATATTGCTACACGTAGATTAAGGTTGTTTAAGCGCGGTTACGTAGATTCTTTACCGCACACCGGTTGCAGGAGAAATATATATACATGATTTTTCTAAAAACAAGTTATCCAGCCGTGCATCCAGGATGCCTCCTTGTCGAATTATCGATCCGATTAGATGGATAGGCTTTAACCCGGTTAATCGGCGCGCACGGCATGGCAAGCAGAAGTAATGTTGCAAATTCCGTTGTCGATATGTACTATTCGTTCGTTTTTTCTTCCGCTTTAGAATAATTATACCACGGCCAAGCGAGATAGGTGCGCAACCAGTAGTTTATTGGTCCTCGATCGTCGTTATCGTTCCCATTCTTCACAAGCGCGGTATCTAGTCTTCCCGCCATCCACTGTATTCTTTAATCTCCTCTGTCCTCCCCCTGGTAATTATCCTCACCGTCCCCGACGTTTCTCTATCTCTCTTTCTCTCTCTTCCTCTTTATTCGTCGGCATCTCGCGTACCAATCGAATCCCGGGTTTTACCGTTAGATTCGCCGCTGTGGGGAACATGCGGCATGTATGCCTACATGCGTGCAGGGCTCTTTCGCATACAGCTTGTAAGGAGATCGGTGCAGTATTGCCTCTCCCGCCGCTTATCGAGCAGGACGTGAAACCCGCCTGAAAAGCGCGATCCAATAACGTCCCAACTGTAATCGGGTTGTAATTTCCACGTTGCACAGATTGTAATTCTACATTCAGCGGGCGGATTCGCGACCGAGGCTCTTATTACGCTAGAATACGTTATGGACGATATAACTTCTAAATTATGATGCTATGGTAAGTCGTATACATTTCACGCTCGGAAGCGCTTTTGACAATTATACAGTTGATAGAGCAGGATTAGGATATAAATTGATGATTGTGAAACGTGTCGAATTATTACATAACATCACGGAATGAACGGTTTTGCTGAAGTATTAAAAAATTTAACTAAATACAGAAAATTTTGCTGGATTATCAAAATAATTATGATGCTCAAACTAGTTAAAATGTCGAAACTTTTTGAATTATTGCTCATCATGCTTGAGATTTCTATGTAATAATTTTGATGGTCCAAAAAATTATTTTCAGATCTGTATTCAGCTAAACTTTTAAATACTTCAGTGCAAAATCGTTCTTTCAGTAACACATCGAAAGAAAATGCTCAAGAATCGACATTTACTATAACAATACAGTTAAACATCGAGAGTTTAGTGAGAATAAGTGAATTAAAAATTTGTTAAAATGTAGGCACGCAGTGTGCCTTCCGACAAAGAGACGAATAATAAAACTCAATTTGAACGAACGTGATATTTTTACCCGGGCGGGACTAACGCATGATGGGGAAATGCCAGCTCCTTTCGAAATAGACGACAGAGCGAATAAGCGAGAGAGCAGATCCGAAAAAGCGTTCCTTTGTCGGTGTCGTCCTTTAAATCCGTTTAAAGGGACCACCGACCGACACAGGCTGATTAATAGTCTTTTCTCCGGTGAGTGGGGCTGGGCTCAAAGACAGATCGAGAATGGTTCGGGGACAGGCGGCAAAAATGCCGAGTTCACACTTCGCGGCAACGTCCAGGGCGTTGTGGTTGCTGTTATTGCGGCCTTCACCTAACGTGCCGGGGTCATCGACGGCACAAAGCTCGTCGACCTTTCTACATTTGTATCCTTTAGAACCGGTCACGCGATGGTGATGACGGAACCTTGACAAATCCAGGCCACGTGTGCGGTGAGACGTTGCGTCATCGGTACAATTCGCAACTTGCAATACATAGCGGGAGATGAGAGAACAAGTTTATGAAAGTAGGAAGACGTTATTGTGCGCGAACCAAACTTGACAAGCAAAATTTACACGTTTCTGTGCCAAACGGAATGATACTCGACTCATTCATTAGTCAGTCACGCCTGGCTAAGTTCAGTAATGGTGCATCGCTGTTGTTAGTGAGAAAAAAACGGAAAAACGAAACGGTGGTCTGGGATAATTGACGGCGCGGCACATAACCGAACAAATCAATTCGCGGTGTTTACCGTGAGTTTTGTGCATCAGGTTTGACGCATAACATTTGAAAGATCTCCCGTGTGACTATGGTGACCGCGGTACACGTTCGGCACACGCAGCGTGCCGTTGCGCCATGCGTTCGCGCTGATTTACGACTACGGTGGCGGTTTCGTCTCGCTTGACGCTGGCTTACCGAATTAGTCCCACTCGCACACGCACACGCATCTCAGAGGTTAATATAAAGCGCAAACCTCCCCGCCGTTTCTTCCGGAGCATTCTTTTTTCCTTCCTCACCGCCCACGAGCGGAGGTCGCGACAGTTGTAGCGCGAGAGATAATTAATTTTTTTTCGATCAGGAAAGAGAAGACACAGAACAGAAGGAGGAATATTCATGACAACTCATGATGTTTCGTTAGCATATACTTTCTTCGCGATATAATATAACGTTATCATGTGGTTAACGTAATATATTTTTAATTATATCTGAATACGCCATACTGCTCTCTAAATCTTTCATCACATCTTAAGACTGCATTTAAGATGGTCCTAAATATAAGATCTAACTATGAATACCGCCCATAGAGTAAATTTTATTCTGAAAAGTGAAATCTCACTCTTAAAGACTGAAAATTAAGCCACTATTTCTCAAGACTGGCTTAATTTTTATTCTTCAGAATGAGATTCCACTCCAAAGAATTTAAAGAGTGTATTACAGGTCTTTCCGTAACATCGCTAAATAGTTGTTCTTTTTTTTTTAAAAGAAGAAAACAATTAATGTTTAAAGTACACAAAACATGACGTTTAATTTTCTATAATATTTGAATGTATATTGAATGTATATTGAAATATGCGTTACCAAAGATACGAAAAAGTGAAGAACCTCGTGCAGTACGAAGAGCATAGATTACTCCGTTCCGCGGCTCGGAGCCGCGGGTGCATTCGGTTTGATTATTTTCACGTGCGAAAAGAGCTTCTGCGGCGACGAATAAAAAGACAGGTGACGCGCAGGTGGAAGAAAAAAAGAACGAGAGAAAAACAGAAAAAGAGAGAGGGAGAGAAAGAGAAATAGAGAGGGACAGAGGGAGCCTTTAAATCGCCCATCTCGAAAGCGGAACGCTCTCAACGCCGCCGTTCGTGTGCTTCTACACGCGAGAGCGCACGGGCAGACAAGATGAGCTCGAGGCGAGGTAGCGAGAGATGCCACCACAGAGTAATTTTACAGCAAATAGGTTTACACAGCATTAGGTGGAGGGAAGCGACCTACGAGACGATACAGCCGCGCATTGCCGCGGGGTGAACGTACTTGACCGTCGTGTACACACGTAAACGTACACGCACATGCATATCCGCACGTATGTACACACATCGTGGACACGCACACGTATACGCGAAACGGCCGCCGCGGCTATTATTCTCAATTACCATCGGCTATCAGGCATGTCGCAGCCACGTCGCTGCGGCTTCGATGACAAGTGCTTTTGCGCGAAACCATCGCGAACTTTTGCCACTTTCAATTTCACAGCTCGTCAATGCGACATCAAGGTATATTCTGGAATAGACGTGATTGCCTGAACGGCTAAGTGAATTTTGCCGCTGTGAAATTAAGTAATCATAAACTCGTCATAGGCGAATAAATACATTTAAAAGATTAAGGAGGAAATACATTGATAAAATTTTTGAAGAGATTCGTCGTAGAAAAAGCCAATTCCACAAAATTGTTTCTAATTAAAAGAATTAATGCTTAAAATTGATTGAAAGATCTTAATTTCTAATTGCTAAACATTCTCAGTCTCTAAGAAACCTCCGTTATACAGAGAATAGAGTTATCATTACGACGGAATGCGCTTCAGGGTTGAAATTCATTTATAGCTGCTAGTTTATCATTGCATTGAAGTGATATATTTCCCAGCATACCGTGTTAAGCATATACATATCCTTATTATTGATTAGAGTGATTAGACGATACTGCGAGGATCAAACCGATTCCTCCGTACAAATGACATCAGGGCTCGAAAATGTAGGAGGATATCATAATGAGATGGACTATTCTCGGAATGCGTTGGGGCACCCGAAAACAAGACTAAGCGCCTTATGGGCGAGCAAGGACGGCGACTACTCTATGGATCAGGCGATCGGGGGACCGGCCCTGTAATTTCAGGCCCCGTAATGGGCCTCCAGTCTCACAATTAGACCTTCCTGCGTCATCTCTATCTCCCTCGGCGTCACGGAGCGTCCTCTTCGTTCGCTGCAAAAGGCACTCTCCTTCTGTGCGCGTCGCGAACGCTCGATCGAATCTCTCGGCGCTTTAATATCGGCTCGGTAGCGCGGTGAGCATCTGAATTTAGAAAGCGACGACGAATCAATTCTGCGAGGTGAAGAATCCTCCACCTCCTTCTTCTCCACGTCCTGCGAGTAACACCCGGTAGATATCTGACGCGTTAATCGCTCGGCGCAGTAACACTTTAGTATGCAAAACACTGCCGCTAAAAACTCAAATGCACAACCCAGGATGCTACTGCTGCTGTTCCATCGTTGTCCATGCGTGCGAGTTATTTCTCATACATAAATACTAAGCGGGAGAATTTTCTTGTCGTTACGAAGAACGGTCTCGCCGGCACGTCATAATACCGTAAGATCATAGATCCGCCGACTTCGTCCTTGCGGAGGGCACGGATCCGAACTCGAAGACGATGACGGTGCATGACTTTATCCCTGCCCCCCGAATCCCCTTGAAGATCCTCCGAGGATAATTACATAGTAGCTTAGCCCTAGTATGGCAAAGAAGAGACCGCTTTCGCATAAAATAATGGCTAATCGGAACAATCCGCGGCGACCCTTGACGACATATCGTAGAGCTTCGGAGCACCATTAGTCACCTTCTACATCGTATACCTTAAAACTCGCGTTGACCCGGTTGAAACTGTTCAAGAATACCGATGTTCTTCGTCGCCAAGGACCGGTTAGGTACCTTATAACGTACCTTATCCAACGTCTCTCTCTGCGCGGAAGCATCCCGTATTATTAGAGTCGCAATCATAGAAATTATTACCCTTCTTCGGTCCCGCGTACCCTCCCACTACAATCCTTGCCCGTTCTACGAAGACGTAGCGATATAACGTAAAATGAAGACCCTTCGAGAGGAATATCATCGTTAATTCGAACGTCGAATGTAACCGTCGTCGTTAATGAGTCGTCGTCAGAGACGCAATCTCATATTGACATTTATTATCTAAATGAGATTTCGCCACTTATCAAGACTAAATTAAAATAGACGTTGACATACCTTCATCTTGCATTAAGCAGGACTACGGAGTAGAAATTAAAATTTTTGTTCCCTACCATTTTCGCTTCAATTAGACATTCCTGAAGTATAAGATGCGGCAAAATTCAACGTAAATTTATACTTACATACAGACGAGTAATTTAGCTATCAAATTCTGAATACGAGAGATTACATTAGGTAATTCCCGTTAAATCCTTGTAAATCATTTTAGATGTGTAATATATCGCAAATTTGATGTAAATCAGTATGCAAATCTAGATTAATGCTATCTATTAAATTCTAAACACGAGAGATTAAGTCAACTGCTATTATAACGGAATATGCAACAGAAAAGCTTAACATACCGTGACAGGTATTAAGCATTCCAACACGTTAGGCGTTATATTTAAATCAGTTCTAATCAGAAAGCGTTTTATCACATCACGTTCTCCGAAACGAAAACGTTATTTAGCATTAATATGTCGTTTACGTAGTCGAAAGTAAGCGACTAAAATCAACATAGCGAATTTTCGCCGACGATTCTAAGCTTAAATATTTGTGGCATTTATGCCTCTTTGTATGCGCTGGCCTTGAAGCCAGTTGCCTCGTAAGCACGATACCGTTCGTTCTTCTAGCGGGGCGGTTCGCGGGAACGGGTTACAAGTTCGGGTTCGCGAGATAATACATGCGAGATGAGAAGAGAAAGAGAGAAAGCGACATACGGGAGAAGAGCGAACGAGGTCTCGAGGTCGTTTCTGGGCGTGGTGGCATCCACCTTTACATCCTCGACGTGGTATATATACCTCTCAGCCTAGCCTACCTCTCTACAAACGTCTTTTCCTTCGACTTCCTCTCGTCTGGAGGCCCGGCACCCCCGTTCTCCACGCACTCGGGCGCAGAGGGTTTCGGCTCTTCGGGCCATTTATTTTTTCCCGATCCAGCCTCCAGGGCTATCCAAACGATGAACTGACGATCATGGCAGACTCGGCCTATTGTTTTAGCCTGGATACTATTAAATTGAAGCCCGGAGCGATCGACCGGCTGTGTCCACGTGTGTTAACTCGTAGGCGGTTATAGCGCGCATCGTACAGTCTCCACGAGATAGGTAGGCTTTATCGCGTTTTCATGGAACGCGAATATATAAATCGTACACGAGACGCAATTATAGTTTTATTGAACTCTCTGAATGATTTCGGACATACCTACGACGGATCTTCCCAGCGATTGCAGAGAGAGATGCATTAATCATTAAAGAATTGAAAGGCATGGTTTGAAGAATGTTGTACTCTAACAAAACGAGAAAGATTAGAGACTTTTTCCCAAAGCGAGATATCCCTTCGGCTGTGTAAAGATTAAGATCCTTAATGTTGCTTTTAAGAATCTTAATTCAACTCAAGACGCTGTAATAGCGCGCAATAATGTTTGTTAAGAGCGCTACTTTGTTACGATAGTCTGCAGAAGAACGCGATGTATATCCTATAGATGCGGGCGCGCACAAGCTAACGAAGAACACTTCAATCAGTATTGCGGAACCCGTGTACCCTTGAGGAGAAACCCTACCGCAATACTACTACCACTCATTACATTTGCAAGTCATTCGGCGAAGAGAGGTATTACGCGCGAAACTAATTACATAGAAAACTCAAGTATCTTCATCCCAGTGCTGAATGCGAGTCTGGCTAAAGAATAAAAAAAAAAGAAAAACAAAAGGCCGAGAATAATTCACTCGCCGGTGAATCGAGGGTTACGGGGTTACAAAGTATGCAAAGAGGACAACTCTACGCCACTTCTTCCTTCCTTATGGATACATTCGCGGTTGCGAGAAAGAAAGAATGGACGTAAGAGCAACGAAAAAATTACGAATACTTGTGGTGGCCATCTCCGTCTTGCTTTATCTGTGCGAGCGAAGATGGAAACTGCAGAACGTACACCTGGACGAACCATCGACGTCGGAAAGCCAAACGAGAGTAACAGAACTCGTGTGTTCGGCAAGATAGAAAGAGAGAGGAGGAGAGGGAGAGGGGGGAGAGAGAGAGAGAAAGAGAGAGAAGTCAGGAAGGAAAGGAAAGAACGGAGAATAGAGGCAGGCAGAGAGAAGAGCATCTCGCCTCTCTGAACAGCAAACAAAAACTCTAATCGAACTTTCCGAAGCTCGAGCTCCGAAGACTCGTTGGACGTCTTATGATGGGCGCAGGCCCAAGGCTACTAGTGAATGGTTATTCATCCGCACAAAGATGTACACGTATACACGACTCACGTTGCGTCTCAGTTATTAAAGAATGGGCGTCCCCGTTTAATAACTCTTAAGATATTTATGTATCGGCATGCCGTACCGGAGACCACCCTCTCGTAACGAAACACGCTTCGATCTCTTCCGCTTTTTTTCCGTTCGTGCGGAAGAGTGGATACGGATCCTTCAACATGCCACCATGAACACGCGCTCGATGCGATAGAAGAAATTGCGATTACGATACGCACTTATCTCCCGCCTCCGTTCGCTTGTTGTTCGCTTCGACGATCACGTCGGGCTCGCTTTTCAAGTCAAACAGTGTGCGGTTTCCGGTGCGCGGATCTTCTCTCTCTTTCTCTCCATGACATCCAGACGTTGAATTTCTCCAGACTGGTACATCCACTTTTCGCATCGCGTCCGCTCGTACACTCGAGACACGCGCTCGTGCCTCGATACATGTAATATCCGCCAGCCAACGCCGTCGCCGTCGCCGTTGCCTCTTTCACAAGCTCGATGCGCGATAAGTACTCCTCGATTCAACGAGGTTCATCAGTCATTCGATCCTCCTCTTCTCCGGCGATCTTTAAACATTTCATGCGGCGGCGGCTCTCGCCGGCGGCCAGTCAGAACGCGCGCGAGCGTCTTTAAGCGTCGAAGTAGCACGGTCTTTTTACATATTAAACTGAGGTTGTATATCTCACGTTAAGGCGGTTATAATGACTCCTTCACCACGATATTTCACGCGCGCAAACGATAGGCTGCGTACAATACACGGCGTTATTTGCAGCGACGTATCTACTGCGTACGAATTCGCCCCATTGACTCTGGCGAGAGGATACTTGTAGCTCATCGCGATTAGTCGCGAGAGTGTCTTCTCCCGGTCTGTGTTCCGACTGCTAATTACTCCGAATGAGCGAGTACACATGACGAAGACGTACGTACACATGCGTTCATTATTGTGTGCGCTTCGTTCGCGCTGTTCTCATTTCCTTTGCGCGACTAGCGATTTGCTAGTGGCCGGACCACGTAACGCATCGTTCTGACTCGAGTGCCTCGTGTTATTCCTCGTGCTCGACCTTCGCGGTCTCTTCTCCGGGGCCCTCTGCGACGAGACCGGACCGCGTAGAGCCGCCGCTGCGGCCTCAGCGCAGACGTTGCTTGTTTAAATATTAATTATGTATGCCTGACGGTGTACCTCGACGCACACGCACTTACCTGCATATAGATTGCCTCCGCTAAGTCCCATCGTGCAGGTTCGCACAAACGTGCGCGGTCCTACCATCGTGCCGCGTATGTACATGTATGCGTGTGCATGCACGTTTCTCCGCGTACTCTTCTCCTACCTCTGTCCCTTCTTCCCTAATCGCACGAAGCGCCGTTCCGTATACGCGTTCGGTGCACTTGCATCGCCGAACTGCAGGGGGCGATGTCCCTGAGGCTTCGTGTACACCCGTGATACCGTCCGACCTTCCCTTTTTATTTCTACTTTAATGCAGAGCGACGGGAGAATCTGCTTGTATTTTTCGAGTGATCAACGATAATCAACGAGATTTCTCATGAACTCTTCTACACAATAAGCGACTTTTAAGGGCTATAAATTAACGATAGGTTTTTATCAATTCCTCTCGAACTTACTAACTACGATGTATAATTCATTAGTAGCGATCGGTAGCGTATACCCCAAAACATTTTCGTGTTAAAGTCGGAGTATATCGATCGAAATGGACGAGGTTCTGCGACGGAAACAGTATCGTGCAGAAAGGCATGTAAATGGACAACGCAATTTGTCCACGGCGCGGTTAGCCGCGAGAGAGATGGTTCGATTGTAAATAGCTTTCGCATCCGCAACACGGAATGGTATTCGGTACTTATACTCGGCTTCTTACTGGATCGCACCAACCTTCGTAATGACAGAAATTGTATGCTAATTAAGGATAAGAGCGGCGAAGAGTCCTTGGTGTCCTTAGAGCGTACTTGCCGCTTTTGTTCCTTCACCTTTTCTGTTGCCTACTCTTAACAGTCGTCGCCGTTGTCGGCATCGACTTTCCTTACGCAAACGAGCCTTATATTTATGGTCTCGGACGGCGGCAGTTGTATTAGTATCCGACATCTTATCTTGGCATGCGCATTTTGTCACAGTGACGCGACGTGCGTAAATATACACGGCAAAAGCTTTCGCAGCCGAAAAAACGAACAAACCGTTAACCGCGAAAAGCACTCGCGAGACCTACCATAAGTCCCACTCAAGTCCTTCATGATAAATGAAAGAGACAGCAAACCTCACGGTTAACGCGCGGCCTTAAGTCGATAGCTGATATTTCTATTCGCGAGCTTCCTCGGAATGGCAAGTGCCGGCCCGTCGCAGTCGAGATGCCCGCAGGTGGTATTGATCACTGACATTGTGGTATTCGTATAATGACCCGCTGATAGCCGGGTGCTCTGCTCGCGAGAGAAAGGGAAAGGTTGCAGCGTGCCGACATGCCGGATGATGGACGGCGAAAGCAACAGAGGAAGCGCTGCCGAAGAGAGAGAGAGAGAGAGAAGACTGGATATACATTGATTGGATACAAGCGGAGGTTGTTACCACCAGCTGGCACCTAGACCAATATCGCTTGCTAACAGTAAGATGCACCGGCGAGGCGGTCCGCCGCTTCTCTATCGAGTCGTGCATCGAGTATCATCGATTTCTACTTCTCTATTGGTGAGGCGGTTCGCTTAAAACGTTAGAAAGCAGACAGAGACGTGCGAATACATGTGCTCAAGCGTACTGTCAGATCGGTTGAAAATAACAATGTGCCGTTTCCTTGTCCGCTAATTCCGATCACACGAGTCTTGTGTAAGAATTATTTCGGCACTATGCCTAGTTAATTAATTAAAGTATCGCTCGGTAAATCGGAGTACTTACAAACAACCGACGTATACAATATACATTACACAGACTGCATTATATATATATATATATACATACTTAGAAAAAATTTGTTCAACTAATTAAACACATTTAGTTGTTTGCAGATTTGGTTAATTCAACAAATTTTATTTAATCGAATTTAACCAAATTTTTTTCTCAGTGTATATATATATATATATTATATACACATTGAAAAAAATTACTAAATCTTAATATACATTTCTTTAAATAGTATTAAGTAATCATTTACTTAAGCTACTTTAGCTCACTTTAAACGATCTGTAATTTATGACCAAATTGGAGACAGAATTCTATTTATAATATTGCGTATCGTGTAACATAGAAAATATTCGAAAAAATAAAACACATATATATTAGTGATATATATTTTTGTATGTGTGTATATTTTACGACACGCAATATTATAAATAGAATTCTGCCTCCAGTTTGATCGTGAATTATAGATCGCCTAAAGTGAGCTTTACAATAAATATTTACTCAATAAAAAAATAATAGTTAAATTAATAGTTCTTATATGAAATAAATATATGTATACATTTAGTAAATATTTACTTAGAACTATTCAACAAATATTTATTAAAATTTAGTATCTTTTTCAGTGTAAAGAGTATAGAAACTTACAAACATTTCGAACTAATAAAATTAGAAAATGAAAATTATCGAGCATACAAAAGATTACCGTATAAGACCACTATAACATTATTGTACTATTTCATATTATATCTCTATGTTGCAGATATAAAGCCGATGTTTAGCTAATTAATCCCAATCCCGCGAAAGCCAGCGACATTCAGCGATCAACAAATTAGCATGACTAAACGGAGACAAGAGATATAGAGTAATCTACAACACGGAATGGTGCTAACCTTCCATTACGAAAAGAGGAGCACGACAACGGATAGGGTAGAATGAACAAAGAAGAGCAGGAGAGCGGTAGACCGCCGGCAAGCTGACCTCCCGTTTGACCCGAGACGCCTCCGCAACGGCGACCTTAACCATCGTCGTGGCGGTTACGGTCGCGATCGCCGGCGGCCCCCGAGAAGCCGCTCCCGGATTTATTTAATTAGTCCCTGAGGTACTACCGTACCTCGTCAACGTGTCCGTCCGACTGTTACCCTTCCTTTCTTACTCCTCCTCCTGTTTCGTCTGTTTTTTGCTCTTTCTTTCTCTCTCTCTCTCTCTCCCCCCCTCCCCTCTTGTCCTCGCATTCGTTCATTCTTACGTTTGAAGCAACTTTTTCTCAAAGTAGCACATTAGTCCTTTGGCCTCTTCTCTCTCTCTCTCTCTCTCTCTCTTTCTCCCTTCCACTCTTCGAATATTCACATGCACACGGTACGTGAAGCAACATACGAGTATACACTGATGCTAATTAAACGAAACACAGACCCTAGATATTTATCCCACGCTCGACAACGATGCGATATCCGTTCGTAATGCGTTCGTCGCGGTCGAGAACGTAGGCGACTGTGATCCGGTATAGAACTCGGTCGCCAAATTTAGAAAATCTATATCCAAAGAACAATTGGCACCAAACGTCTTTGGCAATTCACAAATTGGCGTCAATATTTCTCGACCTATTCCAATTTGATATAACATCATATGCGATTGTATGCTCTTTTAAATTGTTTTTTATTGCATTATCGCTAACACCAAATAGCTGTTTTGGATTATTGTTAATATCTATCGCTCAAGATTCGCTCAAAACACGATAATTAACGAGGTGGTAGAAACACGTGTATGTTAAATTTATTTTAAAGGATATGAAATGAGAAAAGAGACAAAGAAAAAAAAACAGTTTCCTCTGCGATTCGCGTACGTATACATACATTTGCAAATATATTTACGATAATCGAGAAGGGATACGTCAACCGTGACACACGTGCAGTGCCTCACTTACCTACTCTCGATTTATATCGCGTTCATCGCCGTTTCAACGTTTACCACGGCCGCGTTGCGCCAATCTCGCGATGCCCCATCGAGCGCATTGCGTTATCATTACCATTTTAACTCATGCTAATGTAGCCGCGCGCTGGTAGCTCATGCAAATGTTTCCCGCGGCCACCGCCGCCACGCTCGTGGCCCCCGACGAACGATGTTGCATTCATCAGGCCGGATGATTTGAAAAATCTCAAGGACCTTCCTTTCTTTGAGTCTTTAGCACTGTGACGTCCATGATTTATTGAGTAATATTCAGCGGCGTATTGGCTGGCGAAAAAAGGCGCGTAACGTTAATCTGAATAATGAGCCCCCGGCATCAAGCACCGACCGCCACCTTTTCATTGCTATCGATAAATAATGCCCAACCACTAACCCTTCGTTCACTCCCCCTCCCCTCCCTCTCTTCCTCTCCTCCCCCTCTTCGTGCTCTCCCTTTTGCCATCGATTTCTTTTCCTTTTTTTTCTTTTGCACAGTATTTATATCGAGTCACTTGGATGTAATACGAGCGATGTGATCTGATTTCAGTTGCGAATCTCAGACGCTACCTGCTGTCTGTACTCTCGTGATCCCGCGCTCGCGAATAAAAGCGAGCGGTCCCATTTATCTTGTCCCGCAACCAGACTATCCTAGCAGATCTCGATTAGCGCGCGAGCACATTCGAGACGCGAGGCGCTTCGCAATCTGACATTGCGCCATGGTTCTCGGCGGAAAAAGTGCTCCCCCGTTCAATGGATCTTATTATGAACGCAATATATGCGTCGCGATACTGAATATATAAGAACGCGCGTAGGAATTTCGGATAAAGATCAAGACCACTAATAACGACGTGCCTTGGACGCGGGGATTGATTTCTCTCCGAAGCTTTCCTCCCGATCTAATTAACATAACATAGCAGTCAGCCGCGCCTAATATAATCAAATGGCTCATTTATCTGTCCCGTTTGCATAATGCATTCCATTCTTCTCAAATAATCATGTTATAAGCGCGTCGCTAGTCGCTGATAGAAGCGATTCGTATTTATACATACTTCGTTGATTACATCTCTTTCCGTATATGACGACGTTATCTTATACTACGATCTGGCTAATAAATACAAGCGCTTTCGTTTTTTTTTTCGCATGGCCAGTGCGCGAGTCGTTCATTAATAAATGGAAATTCGATTCGATTGGGTGACACGCGCGACCGTCCAGTCGTCGCCGAGATACGTAAAGCACGCGAGAGTCGTCGAACGCGCGGTCAATAAAAGCGCCCATCCGGTCGACCATAAAAAAAAAGCTCGGATCGCTATCGCGCTAATAGCTACGAGCAATATCCTTCGTATCCTTTCTTATCCCTCCTCATCGGACCTCGCGAAAATATCCGAAGATTCTCTCCGAGAAACCGATAGATACCGATACCTGACGCGGCTTTCTTTCGATCTTTCACCCTAATAGGTAAGCAAGACTAATAGCTACGTATTTCGAGATAGTCTTATTTCTCTCCTGATCGGATGAGACTACCTGGGTCCACTAATAGATAGAGATTCCGATTCGTGAGTTCGCGTGAGATTGACCGATAAATGCCGATGCAGGGTTGGTGCGACGCGATCGAATGGAGTTATGTCGGGTGCAGTAGGGAAGGAAGGCAAGTTTAAGCATTGAAAGAGGGTCGCAGTGATATTTACTTTCCCGGTAGAGTCGACGACGGCAACGAGAACAAAAGGAAGAGATGAGGGAGACGGAGAGCAAGAGGGAGCGGAAAGAAAAGGTTGTGCAGAGAATATGCGCCTCTGCTCCTGATGCCGCCTCGTCCTTGTCCTCGCCCCCATCCCGCAACCCCCTTCTTCCCCCCTTCTTCCCTCCTATCGCTGATAGCCAAGAAGCTGCGGCTCAGCCTCGAGAAAGGAGGGGCGCATTGTGTGTTTCCGAGAACGTTGTGCTTATCGGTGGATCTGTCGCGGTAATGAGGTATCAGCCACCAGCAAATAAACGAATAAATGTAAAGAGGTGGAGGTGGTTGAGGAGGAGTAGGAGTGAGGAATGAGGGCGAGAGGGTGAAGGCGGCGAACGAGAACGAGGGGGAGGAGGAAAAAGAGAAGTAGTGTCTCCTCCACCAAACTCAAGAAGAGGAGCCGGGCCGAGGGAAGCCAGCAACTCGGGGTCCCACCGATACAATGCTTCGATTAAACATTCGCTGCCTAAATAATCAGGCGCGCTTCGACCCGCGGAAACTGCCGAGAGGCGACGAAAGGGAGAAGGATCGTGAAAGGGAGAACGAGGAAGACAGAGAGAAAATGTCTGTTTAAATGTGCGCGTGAGCGAGAGGAACACAAGGGAACGAGAGCTGTGTCGAAAACGAGCTAAAGAGAATGAGAGAGAGAGAGAGAGAGAGAGAGAGAGAGAGAGAGAGAGAGAGAGAGAGAG